>NC_060178.1:91865340-92092840 GCF_021184085.1 Oncorhynchus gorbuscha
AGAGAAACATGGTGAGTTTACCTTCTGGTGTGACTAGATTCAGTTATGTATATGCTTGGAAATAATAAAAATGACTGAAAAATGTTTTCATATGACTTTTTCATCTTGTATCCATATCTTGCTTGCCAGGTACCTGTCCTGGGCTCTGGACACCAACCAGGAGGAGAGAGACAAGGGGAAGACTGTGGAGGTGGGGAGAGCCTACTTTGAGACAGAGAAAAAGCACTTTACTATCCTGGATGCCCCCGGCCACAAAAGCTTTGTCCCTAATATGATCGGTGGGGCGTCACAGGCTGACCTGGCAGTGCTGGTGAGTTTTCCCAAACAATGCTTAGTGGAAGGTATTTCAATGGCCACTTTTCATATCTGCTGTGTCGAGGCAAAACAGGCCCCTGTGTCCCTGTTAGTTGTATCGTTGCCAGTAGACAAGTTGACTGAGACTGCATTTGTTTAGCAATGGATTTTGTGTGATAAGAAGAGGACTGACATAACTATATAATGAGAATATTTTTTAACACGCATTCTAGTTCTGAAAAGTCTACACAGTAGATCATGTACAGTACCTGTAAGGTATACCCCAGTACCCTAGTGATTATCATTATCTTTTGCACCCTAAGCTAGTCTAACGTAACCCTATGTTGTGGTCAGGTGATCTCAGCCAGAAAAGGAGAGTTTGAGACAGGCTTTGAGAAGGGAGGTCAGACGCGGGAGCACGCCATGCTGGCCAAGACGGCTGGAGTCAAACACCTCATCGTCCTCGTCAACAAGATGGACGACCCCACTGTCAACTGGAGCTTGGAAAGGTCAGTCAGTACAATGTACAGTGCATTCGGGAAGTATTAAGACCCCTTGACATTGTTCACATTTTGTTACATTTCAGCCTTATTCTAAAATAGATTAAATATATTTTTTAAATCAATCCACACAATACCCCATAATTACAAAGCGAAACAGGTTTTAAAAAGAGATACCTTATTTACATAAGTATTCAAACCCTTTGCTATGAACCTCAAAATTGAGCTCAGGTGAGTCCTGTTTACTTTGATCATCCTTGAGATGTTTCTACAACTTGATTGGAGTACATCTGTGGTAAATTCAATTGATTGGACATGATTTGGAAAGAACACACCTAGCTACAGTGGGGCAAAAAAGTATTTCGTCAGCCACCAATTGTACAAGTTCTCCCACTTAAAAAGATGAGAGGCCTGTAATTTTCATCATAGGTACACTTCAACTATGACAGACAAAATGAGAGAGAAAAAAATCCAGAAAATCACATTGTAGGATTTTTAATGAATTTATTTGCAAATTATGGTGGAAAACTTTTGTTATTGACCAAATACTTATTTATCTCAATACTTTGTTATATACCCTTTGTTGGCAATGACAGAGGTCAAACGTTTTCTGCGATGTCAATTTACTATAATTACGACTAGACCTTCACCCTGGACATGCGATTTAATCTCAGAGGCCGACCCAAAACGTGGTCGCAGCAGGAGAGGCAGACTGAATGGCCTACTGGTCAGACTTAGAAGGCGAGGACACCATCCACCGCTTCAGAGCATATTACTCGCCAATCTCTAGATAACAAGGTGGACGAAATTAGGGCACGAGTTACCTTTCAGAGATTCTAACATTCTCCGTTTCATGGAAACATGGCTCACTCGGGATATGTTGTCAGAGTCGGTACAGCCACCTGTTTCTATATGTATCAAGTCGACAGAAACAAATATTTCTCTGGTAAGAAGACGTGCGTGGGTGTATGCCTTATAATTAACGACTCATGGTGAAATCACAAAAACATACAGGAACTCAAGTTTTCTTTGTTCGCTCGACCTAGCATTCCTTACAATCAATTGGGATCTGTTCCAGGTAGCCTCAGACAATAACATTGACATATACGTTGGCTCGGTGAGTGAGTTTATTAGCAAGTGAATCGGAGATGTCATTCCCTCTGTGACCATTAACCTTCCCTAACCAGAAACCGTGGATTGATGGCAGCATTCGCTCAAAACTGAAAGTGCGAACCTCCGCTTTTAATCATGGCAAGGCAACTGGAAACACGACCGAATACAAACAGTACAGCTTTTCCCTCCTCAAGGCAATCAAACAAGCAAAGCGTCAGTATAGAGACAAAGTAGAGTCGTAATTCAACGACTCAAACACGAGACATATGTGGCAAAGTCTACAGTCAATCACGGATTACAAAAAGAAAACCAGCTCCTTTGCGGACACAGACGTCTTGCTTCCAGACAAATTAAACAACTTCTTTGCTCACAATACAGTGCCACTGACACGACCCGCTACCAAAGCCTGTGGGCTCTTCTTCTCCGTGGCCAACGTGAGTAAAACATTTAAACTTGTTAACCCTCGCAAGCCTGCCGGCCCAGACGGCATCCCTACACGTGTCCTCAGAGCATGCGCAGACCAGCTGGCCGGTGTATTTACGGACATATTCAATCTCTCCCTATCCCAGTCTGTTGTCGCCACATGCTTCAAGATGGCCACCATTGTTCCGGTTCCGAAGAAAGCCAAGGTAACTGAACTAAATGACTATTTCCTCATTGTACTCACTTCTGTCATCATGAAGTGCTTTGAGAGACTAGTCAAGGACCATATCACCTCCACCCTACCTGATACCCTAGACCCACAATAGGTCCACTGACAATGCAATCACACTGCACACTGCCCTATCCCATCTGGACAAGAGGAATACCTATGTAAGAATGCTGTTCATTGACTACAGCTCAGCATTTAACACAATAGTACCACCTAAACTCGTCATTAAGCTCGAGACCCTGGGTCTCGACCCCGCCCTGTGCAACTGGGTCCTGGACTTTCTGACGGGCCGCCCCCAGGTAGTGAGGGTAGGTAACAACATCTCCACCCCGCTGATCCTCAACACTGGGGCCTCACAAGGGTGCGTTCTCAGCCCTCTCCTGTACTCCCTGTTCACCCATAACTGCGTGGCCATGCACGCTTCCAATTCAATCATCGAGTTTGCAGACGACGCTACAGAGGTAGGCTTGATTAACAACAACGACGAGACAGCCTACAGGGAGGAGGTGAGGGCCCTCAGAGTGTGGTGTCAGGAAAATAACCTCTCACTCAACGTCAACAAAACAAATGAGATGATCGTGGACTTTAGGAAACAGCAGAGGGAGCACCCCCCCCATCCACATTGAAGGGACAGTAGTGGAGAAGGTGGAAAGTTTTAAGTTCCTCGGCGTACACAGCACGGACATACTGAAATGGTCCACCCAGACAGACAGCATGGTGAAGAAGGCGCAACAGCGCCACTTCAACCTCAGGAGGCTGAAGTAATTGGGCTTGTCATCTAAAACCCTCAAACCTTTACAGATGCACAATCGAGAGCATCCTGTCGGGCTGTATCACATCCTGGTTCGGCAATTGCACCTCCCTCAACCGCAAGGCTCTCCAGAGGGTTGTGCGGTCTGCACAATGCATCACCGGGGGCAAACTACCTGCCCTCCATGACACCTACAGCACCTGATGTCACAGGAAGGCCAACAAGATCATTAAGGACAACAACCACTCAACCAACAACCACAGCCACTGCCTGTTCCCCCCTGCTATCATCCAGAAGGCGAGGTCAGTACAGGTGCAACAAAGATGGGACCGACAGACAGAAACTGTTTTTCAGTCTCTAGGCCATCAGACTGTTAAACAGCCATAGCTAACATAGAGAAGCTGCTGCCAACATACAGACTGAAATCTCTGGCCACTTAAATAAAATAATAAAGATATCACTAGTCACTTTAAATAACAGCACTTTAATAATGTTTACATATCCAACGTTACTCATCTCATATGTACAGTTGAAGTCGGAAGTTTACATACACCTTGGCCAAATACATTTAAACTCAGTTTTTCACAATTCCTGACATTTATTCCTAGTAAAAATATCCTGTCTTAGGTCAGTTAGGAACACCACTTTATTTTAAGAATGTGAAATGTCAGAATAATAGTAGTGAGCAGTTTATTTGAGCTTTTATTTCTTTCATCACATTCCCAGTGGGTCAGAAGTTTACATACACTCAATTAGTATTTGGTAGCATTGCCTTTAAATTGTTTAACTTGGGTCAAATGTTTAGGGTAGCCTTCCACAATCTTCCCACAATTAGTAGTGTGAATTTTGGCCCATTCCTCCTGACAGAGCTGGTGTAACTGAGTCAGGTTGGTAGGCCTCCTTGCTTGCTTTTTCAGTTGTGCCCACACATTTTCTATGGGATTGAGGTCAGGGCTTTTGTGATGTCCACTCCAATATCTTGACTTTGTTGTCCTTAAGCCATTTTACCACAACTTTGGAAGTATGCTTGGGGTCATTATCCATTTGGAAGACCCATTTGCGACCAAGCTTTGACTTCCTGACTGATGTCTTGAGATGTTGCTTCAATATATCCACATAATTTTCCTCCTCATGATGCCATCTATTTTGTGAAGTGCACCAGTCCCTCCTGCAGCAAAGCACCCCCACAACATGATGCTGCCAACCCGTGCTTCACGGTTGGGATGGTTTTCTTTGGCTTGCAAGCCTCCCCCTTTTGCCTCCAAACGTAACAATGGTTGTTATGGCCAAACAGTTCTATTTTTGTTTCATCAGACCAGAGGACATTTCAAGTACGATCTTTGTCCCCATGTGCAGTTGCAAACCGTAGTCTGGCTTTTTTATGGTGGTTTTAGAGCAGTAGCTTTTTCCTTGCTGAGCGGCCTTTCAGGTTATGTCGATATTTGGACTTTTACTTTTGTACCTGTTTCCTCCAGCATCTTCACAAGGTTCTTTGCTGTTCTTCTGGAATTGATTTGCACTTTTCTCACCAAAGTCTGTTCATCTCTAGGAGACAGAACGCGTCTCCTTCCTGAGTGGTATGACGCCTGCACGGTCCCGTGGTGTTTATCCTTGCGTATTATTGTTTGTACAGATGAACGTGGCACCTTCAGGCGTTTGGAAATTGCTCCCAAGGATGAACCAGACTCGTGGAGGTCTACAATTCTTTATCTGAAGTCTTGGCTGATTTCTTTTGATTTTCCCATAATGTCAAGCAAAGAGGCACTGAGTTTGATGGTAGGCCTTGAAATACATCCACAGATACACCTCTAATTGACTCAGGTTCATTGACATCACTTATCAGAATCTTCTAAAGCCATGACATCATTTTCTGGATTTCTCCAAGCTGTTTAAAGGCACAGTCAACTTAGTGTATGTAATCTTCTGACCCACTGGAATTGTGATACAGTGGCCAGATGGAAGCCACCCCTCATGACATGACAGCCCGCTTGGAGTTTTCCAATAGGCAAAAGATTCTCTTATCTGATGAAACCAAGATTTAACTCTTTGACCTGAATGCCAAGTGTCACGTCTGGAGGAAACCTGCCACCATACCTATGGTGGAGGCAGCATCATGCTGTGGGGATGTTATGCCAGCTGCAGGAACTGGAAGACTAGTCAGGACTGAGGGAAAGATGAACGGAGCAAAGTACAGAGAGATCCGTGATGAAAACCTGCTCCAGAGCACTCAGGACCTCAGACTGGTGTGAAGGTTCACCTTTCAACAGGACAACGACCCTAAGCACACAGCCAAGACAACGCAGGAGTGGCCAAGTCTCTGAATGTTCTTGAGTGGCCCAGCCAGAGCCCGGACTTGAACCCGATCGAACGTCTTTGGAGAGACCTTAAAGTAGCTGTGCAGCAACGCTCCCCATCCACCTGACAATGCTTGAGAGGATCTGCAGAGAAGAATGGAATAAACTCCCCAAATACAGGTGTGCCAAGCTTGTAGCGTCATACCCAAAAATACTTGAGGCTGTAATCACTGCTAAAGGTGCTTCAACAAAGTGCTGAGTAAGGGGTCTGAATACTTATGTAAATGTGTTATTTCAGTTTTTATTTGTAATACATTTGCAAACATTTCTACAAACCTGTTTTCGCTTTGTCATTATGGGGTATTGTGTGTAGATTGATTTAAAAAAAGATTTGATCCATTTTAGATTAAGGCTCTAACGTAAAAAATGTGGAAGAATTCAAGGGTTCTGAATACTTTCCCGAATGCACTGTATGTACAGGCATCTTGTTAGTGAGAGCCAAATGCAGAGTCTACAGTTTCCCATCTAATGTGTTGTTTGACCCTCATGCTGCATGGCTGGTTATGACAGACAGTCATAGAATAGTAAAGATATAAAAATGGAGATTGTGTTCCTCAATTAGTCAACATTGTAACATTAATATTGATATTTAACACAGTAAAATACCCCATCCTCCTCCCTCTCCACCACAGGTATGAAGAATGTAAAGAGAAGTTGGTGCCATTTCTGAAGAAGGTGGGCTTCAACCCAAAGAAGGACATCTACTTCATGCCTTGCTCTGGGCTGACGGGAGCCAACCTAAAGGAGCCCATAGAGGAGTGCACATGGTACACGTAAGTCAACCTCCCCTCAGTTCTCTGCAGAAAGTACATGTAAGTCAACCTCGCCTCAGTTCCCTGCAGAAAGTACACGTAAGTCAACCTCCGCTCAGTTCTCTGCAGAAAGTACACGTAAGTCAACCTCTCATCAGTACTCTGAAGAAAGTACACGTAAGTCAACCTCCGCTCAGTTCTCTGCAGAAAGTACACGTAAGTCAACCTCTCATCAGTACTCTGAAGAAAGTACACGTAAGTCAACCTCCGCTCAGTTCTCTGCAGAAAGCACATGTAAGTCAACCTCCCCTCAGTTCTCTGCAGAAAGTTAATGTAAGTCAACCTCCCCTCAGTTCTCTGCAGAAAGTACAGTTGAAGTCAGAAGTTTACATGCACTTAGGTTGGAATCATTAACTCGTTTTTCAACCACTCCAAAAATGTATCGTTAACAAACTATAGTTTTGGCAAGTCGGTTAGGACATCTACTTTGTGCATGACACAAGTAATTTTTCCAACAATTGTTTATAGAAAGATTATTTCACTTATAATTCCCTGTATCACAATTCCAGTGGGTTAGACGTTTACATACTCTAAGTTGACTGTGCCTTTAAACAGCTTGGAACATTCCAGGAAATTATGTCATGGCTTTAGAAGCTTCTGATAGGCTAATTGACATAATTTGAGTCAATTGGAGGTGTACCTGTGGATGTATTTCAAGGCCTACCTTTAAACTAAGTGCCTCTTTGCTTGACATCATAGGAAACTCAAAAGAAATCAGCCAAGAACTCAGAGAAATTGTCGACCTCCACAAGTCTGATTCATTCTTGGGAGCAATTTCCAAATGCCTGAAGGTACCACGTTCATCTGCACAAACAATAGTATGCAGGTATAAACACCATCGTACCACGCAGCTATCATACTGCTCAGGAAGGAGACCTGTTCTGTCTCCTAGAGATGGACGTACTTTAGTGTGAAAAGTACAAATCAATCCCAGAACAAAAGCAAAGGACCTTGTGAAGATGCTGAAGGAAACAGGTACAAAAGTATCTATATCCACAGTAAAACGAGTCCTATATCAACATAACCTGAAAGGCCGCTCAGCAAGGAAGAAACCACTGGTCCAAAAACGCCATGAAAAAGCCAGACTATGGTTTGCAACTGCATATGGGGACAAAGATCGTACTTTTTGGAGAAATGTCCTCTGGTCTGATGAAACAAAAATAGAACTGTTTGGCCATAATGACCATCATTATGTTTGGAGGGAAAAGGGGGAGGCTTGCAAGCCGAAGAACACCATCCCAACCGTGAAGCACGGGGGTGGCAGCATCATGTTGTGGGGGTGCTTTGCTGCAAGAGTGACTGGTGCACTTCATAAAATAGATGGCATCATGAGGGGGAAAATTATGTGAATATATTGAAGCAACATCTCAAGACATCAGTCAGGAATTTAAAGCTTGGTTGCAAATGGGTCTTCCAAATGGACAATGACCCCAAGCATACTTCCAAAGTTGTGGCAAAATGGCTTAAGGACAACAAAGTCAAGGTATTGGAGTGGCCATCACGAAGCCCTGACCTCAATCCTATAGAAAATGTGTGGGCAAAACTGAAAAAGCGTGGACCAAATTCACCCAACTTATTGTGGGAAGCTTGTGGAAGGCTACCTGAAACGTTTTACCCAAGTTAAACAATTTAAAGGCAATGCTACCAAATACTAATTGAGTGTATGTCAACTTCTGACCCACTGGGAATGTGATAAAATGAATAAAAGCTGGAATAAGTCATTCAACTATTATTCTGACATTTCACATTCTTAACTGACCTAAAACTGAATTTGAACTAGGATTAAATGTCAGGAATTGTGAAAAACTGAGTTTAAATGTATAGGGCCAAGGTGTATGTAAACTTCCGACTTCAACTGTACACGAAAGTCAATCCCTCTTGGGGTGCTGAGTGGCGGTTGCTTGTCAAGTCTTTATTTTCATAACAGTCCATCAAATCAATGTATATTTTTTTCCTCCCTCCATAAAACAGCTCTGCTAACTTCTATGAAGCTATCAAAGTTCTCTCTGTCCCCATAATAATTGATAATCCATAAATGTATTATTAGAAAAGATAATAATTGATTGTCCCAGTTGTTCTTTATTGCCAGGGGGTTGCCATTCATCCCACATCTGGACAGCCTGCCAAGCTTCAACAGAATCACAGATGGCCCTGTCAGATTACCCATCGTAGACAAATACAAGGTGAGCTCAACTGCTGTCATGAGTTATACCAGTTACATATCTCTAGCTCTGTATTGCACTCAATGGCATAACTTGCATAATTTTTAACCACTCCATCTTATTCTGTAGTAATTAATAATCCATTATGAATACATTATCTGAGTTTGACAATGGCTTATGAAATGACTGCTAAACGACAAAGATAATGTAGTACTGTGCAGCTGCTACCTACACACACACTGACCTTCCCACATCACATCCAGATGAGGCCCTTTGTTCCATTCTGGGTGTCCTTCCAAGTCCTCCCTACTGTAGCCAAGGACAGCAGAGCACAGCCATTTTCTCCACAAGATAATTTAGCTTTCTGGCACCGGTTTCACCAGCAGGTGTTTTGGAACAGGTTATAAGGAAGGAAATTATATTGTATAGCTTTCTCAGCAGGTCTTCCGCATATACACACACACACTGCTGTGGTTGTGTAAGAGGGGTGTTATGAAACCCAGGAGCTTTAACTAAATCTGCTATTCAGTTGATATAATGGGATTACGGTCCAGTTAATTGGCGGCTGGTTAGGTTGTTAGACTAGCTGGCAGTGGGGATCAACAGCTTAGCGCTAGACGGTAGTACACTCAATGAAGTCATCTTAGGTGGGAGCATAGAAGAGAAAAGAAACAACCATTTTAATTGACTAGACAGAATCCGTTTTAGTTTTTTAAAATTCATTCAATATAAGTGCTAATTTTCTATGGTAACCTGGTGTGAGCAGAATCCGTAGTAAACTGCAGTGTCCTTCCTAACCCTTAGTACCACTTCCTTTAACTGAGGGGGGTGTTGATGAGCATTTGTCTCTGCTAATACAGGAGTAATAAAGGCCTAGTTCACTAATTTTGTGGATTTAAGCACCATCAGAACCCTTACTTCCCGAGCCAAAAAGGTGAAAGATCTTTCTGTGCCCTTAAGCAAGGCACTTAACCCTAATTTCTCCAGCGTTGCTGTTGATAATGACAGACCCTGGCCATGACCCCACTCTCCGAGGTTTATAAAAACCTCTTAGATCGGAGTAGAGGATGAGAAACAAAACAAAGGAAGTAGTGTAATAATACAATCTTCTTTAACTTGTAGTAAGTAAGTAGCTTTGAGCCGGACCGGCTCATAGGGGCAGGAGCCTATCTTCTGATTCTGTAGCGTGAGGCAGCTTGACGTACATGTTCAACAGCCCCTGGACAGGACACTAGTCTAACGCAGGACCTTCCCCCCCAAACTATCTCCTTAATGTTGAGTGCCGAGCAGAGACTCATAGGGTACCATTTTTACAGTCTGTGGTATGACTCAGCCGGGGATTGATCTCCCAACCTCAGGGTGGACACTCTAACCACAAGGCCACTGACTATAACTGGTAGAATAACCTTTAACCGGCTCTTGGTGGTGCTCTGTGTTCAGGATATGGGCACTGTGATCCTGGGGAAGCTGGAATCTGGGTTCATTGCCAAAGCCCAGCAGCTGGTCATGATGCCTAACAGGGTAAGGCTCTCCATAGGTCATTCATCTGTCCTGGAGAGTATACATTACACAAGTGTACAGGAGACCCTTTCACAATATACATGTACTTTTTAATTCCTTTGGCAGATGCTCTGCAGAAAAACGTCTGCTAAATAATTTCTTTAAATTGTAAAAGTGACTCCAGACTTCCAACATTACCATGCACTTCAGGTTTGGATTCTCCAACATGTACGCATCTGTGTTAAATACTTTACTTCAGGTTCTAATGTTATATTTCCCTTCCCAGCCCCAGTTTATCTTGCGATTTTAAGATTACTAATATATTACTTGTTGTATAACAAACACTGAGTGTACAAAACATTAAGAACATCTTCCTAATATTGATTAGCACCCCCTTTTGCCCTCAGAACAGCCTCAATTCATCGGGGCATGGGCTCTACAAGGTGTTGAAAGCGTTCCACAGGGATGCTGGCTCATGTTGATTCCAATGCTTCTCATAGTTGTCAAGTTGGCTGGATGTCCTTTGGGTGGTGGACCATTCTTGATACACACAGGAAACTGTTGAGTGTGAAAACCCAGCAGCGTTGCAGTTCTTGACACACTCAAACTGGTGCACCTGGCACCTACTATCATACCCTGTTCAAAGGATCTTAAATCTGTTTTGCCCATTCACCCTGCGAATGGCACACATACACAATCCATGTCTCAATTGTCTCAAGGCTTAAAAATCCTTCTTTAACCTGTCTCCTCCCTTTCATCTACACTGATTTGAAGTGGATTTAGTGACATCAATAAGGGATAATAGTTTTTGTTTTGTATACTCTGTGTATATACAGCACTATGATACATGTGATGTGTTATCCTCACCCCCAGCACACAGTGGAGGTGCTGAGCCTGCTGTCTGACGAGGTGGAGACAGATGAAGCTGTTCCTGGAGAGAACTTGAAGCTAAGGCTGAAGGGCATCGAGGAGGAGGAGATCCTGCCTGGCTTCATCCTCTGTAATGCTGAGAACCTCTGCCACTCCGGACGCACTTTTGACGCTCAGGTAGGCTACGTTCCTTAGGACATGACTAAGGTAATTTTAGATCGGTTGGTAGAGCATGGCGCTTGCAATGCCAGGATAGTGGGTTCCATTCCCGGACCACCCGTATGTAAAATGTACAGTGTATGCACACATGACTGTAAATTGCTTTGGATAAAAGCTTCTGCTAAATAAATGGCATATGTTATCATTGTCTAGGATTAGTTTACAAAGATACACTGCATCAGGGAAATGCTAAATGATAGCGATGGTAGGTTGGGTTGACTAAATACAGTTGAAGTTGGAAGTTTACATACACTTAGGTTGGAGTCATTAAAACTTGTTTTTCAACCACTCCACAAATTTCTTGTTAACAAACTATAGTTTTGGCAAGTCGGTTAGGACATCTACTTTGTGCATGACACAAGTCATTTTTACAACAATTGTTTACAGACAGATAATTTCATTTATAATCCAGTGGGTCAGAAGATTACATACACTAAATTGACTGTGCCTTTAAACAGCTTGGAAAATTCTAGAAAATGATGCCATGGCTTTAGATGCTTCTGATAGGCTAATTGACATCATTGAGTCAATTGGAGGTGTATCTGGATGTATTTCAAGGCCTACCTTCATACTCAGTGCCTCTTTGCTTGACATCATGGGAAAATCAAAGGAAATCAGCCAAGACCTCAGAAAAACAATTGAAGACCTCCACGAGTCTGGTTCATCCTTGGGAGCAATTTCCAAATGCCTGAAGGTACCACGTTCATCTGTACAAACTATAGTACGCAAGTATAAACACCATCGGACTGTGAAGCACGGGGGTGGCAGCATCATGTTGTGGGGGTGCTTTGCTGCAGGAGGGACTGGCGCACTTCACAAAATAGATAGCATCATGATGAGGAAAATTATGTGAATATATTGAAGTAACATCAAGACATCAGTCAGGAAGTTAAATCTTGGTCGCAAATGGGTCTTCCAAATGGACAAAGACCCCAAGCATACTTCCAAAGTTGTGGCAAAATAGCTTAACTTCTTGACGCAACCCATCCCGTTAGCGGGATAATTTTCATCACCACCCGCTGCACCAAATTCAAATTAAATTACTAAACATATTTAATTTTCATGAAATCACAAGTGCAATATAGCAAAACACACCTTAGCTTGTTGTTAATCCACCTGGCGTGTCAGATTTCAATACAGCTTTTCGGCGAAAGCATAACAAGCGCTTATGTAACAACATCTCTCTCAGTAGACAAAATATTACAAACACCTAGCAGCCAAGTAGATTGGTCACGAAAGTCAGAAAAGCAATAGATTAAATTGTTTACCTTTGATCTTCAGATGTTTTCACTCACAAGACCCCCAGTTACACAATAAATGTTCCTTTTGTTCCATAAAGATTATTTTTTATATCCAAAATACCTCATTTTTTTGGTGCGTTATTTTCAGAAATCCACAGGCTCGAGCGGTCACAACGGGGCATGTGTCTAAACTATGTCTAAAGACTGACACCTTGAGGAAGTGAGTGGAAAAGGAATCTGGTTGATATCCCTTTAAATCATGCGTGTCAAACTCAAATACCCAGTGGGCCAAAATGTAAAACCTGAACAAAGTCACGGGCCAACATTGAACAAATTAACCTTTTAATATGGACCCAAACAAGTTTTGCATTAACATTGAATATGGAACAAGCATCGCTTATTACCATACAATATATAATTTAATAGTGGAGACATGCAAAATCAAATTTCAAATGAAAAAACACATCAATGGCATTCATTTATTAAATAAATAAAAATTAAATAAAAATTGTATGCCTCTTTTCTATTTGCAGCCTTCTGATTTAAATACCAAAATAAACTTTTTCCACTGGCTAATAATTTTACAAATAAAATTATAATAAATCAATCAACCATTCAAGCCCATGCCTTGTAGCAAGAAAAAGTGCATAAAGAAAACGTTAATTATTGCACACTGGTCTAATCTGATGTGCCCAAGCCAGATACCTGGCATCTCTTCTTGGATGCTAGTTCATCAATGTCTGGGCTCAAGCTCTGAGCTGAAGAAATCCTCAGTATCGAGCGAAGATGTTCATCAGTCAGACGTCTCCTGTGAGTTGTTTTGGTCATCTTCATCGAGGAGAAAAGTTGCTCGCATAGATAAGTGCTGCCGAACATGGAGAGCATCTGAGCAGCTTGGGTGCGGAGCTGAGGCATTGTGTCAGGGATGAACCGTGGAAACTGTGCGGTGCCCACAGCATCATACTTTGACTTCAGCGTGTCGTTGCACTGGAGTTCAATCAGCTCCATTTGGATGTTGGTTGGTGCATTTTCCACATCAACTGCGAAGGGATTACTAAGCAGTTCAAACTTGCATTTCTGGGCATCGAAGTCGGCAAATCGCCGGCTAAACTCAGCGGCGAGAACACTGAGTTTTTCAGCAAACTGCGCGCATGGGAACACGGCGGTAGAGATCTGTGCTTTTATGGATTGGCAGCAGGGAAAATGGCAAGGGTTTCCTTGCAGCATCTGATTCTCCCACAGGCACAGTTTAGTTTTGAAGGCCCTCACTGCAGCGTACATGTCTGTGATGATGCGCCCCCGCCCCTGAAGCTGCAGGTTCAGCGCATCGAGATGGCTCGAGATGTCACAGAGAAAGGCCAGCTCACACAGGAACTTTTGCTCCCGGAGCTCTGCTGCATCCTTCCCTTTGGTTTCCAGGAATTGACATATTTCCTCACGCAGCTCGAAACATCTGTTCAGTACTTTTCCTCTGCTTAGCCATCTCACCTCTGTGTGATACGGCACGTCTGCGTATTCCGAACCACATTCCTCCAGAAAAGATTTAAACTGGCGGTGATTTAGACCTTTGGCTCTTATAAAGTTAACTACCTGTGTTACTGTGGTCATAACATGTTCCATCTTTAGGGATTTGGCACACAGTGCTTCCTGATGTATGATGCAGTGGTAAACAGTTAGCTCACCTGCACAGTTCTCTTCCCGCATCTTCTCCCGAACCATGCCCACCAGTCCACTCTTTTTACCGCACATCGCTGGCGCACCATCTGTCGTTAATCCAACGAGTTTATCCCACAGCAGCTTTATTTCAGTTACACATTTGGAAACCTCCTCAAAGATTTCCTTTCCTGTGGTTGTGCCATGCATTGATTTGAATCCTAATAGCTCCTCCGTAACACACAGATTTGAGTCCACTCCACGGATGAAGACTGACAGCTGAGCAGTATCAGATGCGTCGCAGCTCTCATCCACAGCGAGGGAGAACGCAACAAAATCTTTTCCCTTTTCCATCAGCTGGTCATACAGATTGGTGGCAAGATCACATGTGCGATTAGCTACTGTGTTCCTGCTCAGGCTCACGTTTGAAAATGCTTGTTTTTTTCTCTGGGCATACGAGGTCACAAACCTTCATGCACTTTTTCAACTCTCCCTCATTAAAGGGCCGGGCTGATTTTGCGATCTCTGCTGCCACTATATAACTAGCCTTTACAGCAGCCTCGCTTTGTGATGTGGCTTTTTTAAACATATTCTGTTGTGAAACCAAACTTCTTTTCATCTCCTCTACTTTCTGGCTCCTTTGAGTCATGTCCAGGTCCTTGTATTTGTCATGGTGTTTTGTTTCATAGTGTCGTCTAATGTTGTACACCTTACTTACAGCCACGTTGACTCCACAAACAAGACAAACAGGTTTGTCTTTTACATATGTAAACAGATATTCTGCCTCCCACTTGTCCAGAAAGCTCCTGTTTTCTGCCTTTCTTTTCGCCATTTTTGGGAAGGGTTAGCTCGCTGACAGTTGTAGCGTCTATGTTGCTATGACTACTGTCACAGAGGAGAGAGCGTTTCTGGGTCCTGTCCTGATTGGTGCGCGAAAACAGCAGAGCATTATAGGATTCGTAGTATTAGTGGTGAATGCGCTGTATAATACCGGCGGGCCAGCTCTAGTAGTAATTTGGTATTGTCTCGCGGGCCAAATATAATTACCCCGCGGGCCAAATATAATTACCCCATGGGCCAGAGTTTGACACCCATGCTTTAAATGGAGCGAAGTCAGGCTATGGAACATGGAGCTTTCAAAATAGATGCCACTTCCTGGTTTGATTTTCCTCAGGGTTTCGCCTGCAATATCAGTTCTTTTATACTCACAGACAATATTTTGACAGTTTCGGAAACTTTAGTGTTTTCTATCCTAATCTGACAATTATATGCATATTCTAGTTTCTGGGCCTGAGAAATAGGCAGTTTCATATGGGTATGTTTTTCATCCAAAAATCAGAATACTGCCCCCTACACTCAACAAGTTAAGGACAACTAAGTCAAGGTATTGGAGTGGCCATCACAATATCCTGACCACAATCCTATAGAAAATGTGTGGGCAGAACTGAAAAAGCATGTGCGAGCAAGAAGGCCTACAAATCTGACTGTTACACCAGCTCTTCCAGGAGGAATGGGCCAAAATTCACCCAATTTATTGTGGGAAGCTTGTGGAAGGCTACCTGACATGTTTGACCCGAGAAACAATTTAAAGACAATGCTACCAAATACTAATTGAGTGTATGTAAACTTCTGACCCACTGGGAACGTGATGAAAGAAATAAAAGCTGAAATCATTCTCTCTACTATTATTCTGACATTTCACATTCTTAAAATAAAGTGGTGATCCAAACTGACCTAAGACAGGGAATTTTTACTAGAATTAAATGTCAGGAATTGTGAAAAACTGAGTTTAAATGTATTTGGCCAAGGTATATGTAAACTTCTGACTTCAACTTATTTTTCTTATAAAACTTATTTTTTTAAAATACTTTGTTTTCAGATTGTCATCATTGAGCATAAATCCATCATCTGCCCAGGTTACAACGCAGTCCTACACATCCACACCTGTATTGAAGAAGTACAAATCACAGTGAGTTAATAAGTTACATTAACTTGTTAACAACCCCTAACCTTATCACAGTGAGTTACTCATTTAGATTAGCTTGTTAATGTCTCCTAACCCAACCGGGTCTCTATCCAAGAATAGCCTACCCACCACAGGTATCTTCTCTGTCAGTGAATAATGTTCATTAGTAAATAAACCTGTATTCAAGTCAATTCTCTCCTCAGGCCTTAATCTGTCTAGTGGACAAGAAGACCGGTGAGAAGAGCAAGACGCGACCTCGCTTTGTCAAACAGGACCAGGTGTGCATTGCCCGGCTACGTTGTGCTGGAACCATCTGCCTCGAGACCTTCAAAGACTTCCCACAGATGGGGAGGTTCACCCTACGAGATGAAGGTTGTGTGTGTGTTCCTGTGGGATTGTTTTATACCATGTTTTGTTTCTATTGATGAAATAGGAGAAAGCTTTAAACAACAAAACCAGTGGCAAATGGAGTATTAAAGGTTTTTATAAGTATGGAATTGTCTCCCTTTTCAGGCAAAACCATTGCTATTGGCAAAGTACTGAAGCTGGTACCAGAGAAGGACTAATGTGAAGCAGCATGGAATCCTGGGACAGTTGTCATGAAAGAGGAGGAAGCTGCTGACGCCTACCTAGCCAGCCACCCCCTCTTACATACCACACTATCTGTTGAAGATGAGGAGAACAAATCATGTTTGAAAATAAAGAAGAAACTTTAAAAAGTGACTGAATCAGTTTTTATGATGAACAATGTTAATGAAAGACAAGTCCAGTGTGTCAGCTTTCTCATATTGAGAGCTCAGCTATGCCACTAATGTAGCCACTACCCTTTCCCAGGCCAATCTCACTCTGTGCTGGTCCACCTTTTGTTTTGGAAATGGGAATGTATGCGTTGTTACTTCGTTTGGAAAGGAAGGGACTAGCGTTGCATCCGGTTGCATCACGTTTGGACCATAATTAGCTTGTTATACGCATTCAAATCCAAAATATTATACCAAAATGGTAATATTTTGGTTGTAGGTATCGCCATACCAAAATCCTAATCTGGTATGTTCACACGCACACAAACAAACATGGTTCCTGATGTGAACGTGTGTTGTCATGTTACAATCAACAACAATGAAAATAAAGTATCAAACTGAGAGAAATTAAAGGCTCTGTTTTTCTCCATTTCTTATAATATTCATTTGGCCTTTCGGAATGGTTTCCACTGGTTACCACAGCCACAAAGTCAAAATTGGTCTAAATGTAAGGTTATGGTTAAGGTTAGCAGAGGGTTTGAGGTTAGGTTGAAATCCGATCAAATTGTAGAAATGGGTGGGGTTTATGACTGTGGCGGTGGTAACTAGTGACCTTTTTGTATTGTCCTCAAACTGTTCGCAAATAAAGTTGGGAAGTTTCAATTGCAAGAGTGACGTGAGCCAATCGATATGCGCATGCGTTACCCTGGATAAAACACGTGAAGAAGCATGGCAGACAAACCTGAGGAGTTGGCGCTGGACCGAGTACAGGTAAGGTCTAAAATCACGTTGATAATGTCTTCTTTAACAAAAGTGTAGTTATATGGATGCCAGGAAAAGTGGGGTGATATCAGTAGGTTATGTTTTGTAAGCCAGCTTTCTCTGGAGCTAGCAACCAGCTGGATAGCAAGCTAGCTAGCGTTAGCTTGTGCGGTCGGATAGTTCGCAACACGAGGCAAGTCACTTATTTTCTGTATCTTAACTGGAAACGCTGTGAACACACTTTCGGAGTAGTCTACAACTCCTTCCATTGGTTCTTGGTAAAACTGTCGTTGGAAAAATATCGACCCTTTACTAGTCCGACTTTTTTGTAGGTTAAAAGTGAAAAAGTTGTAACGTTGGCTAATTATCGTTCGCTTTCTCATCTGAGCTGACTTGTTCAGGACGATTTGTGTAACTTAACTAGTTAACCTAATGGGGCTGGTTATTTGCATTTGGTCAATGTGTTGTCTATTTGAACAAAATTACAGATTAATTTGTCACTGTTTTTACATTTCTTCATAACCTCTCATTGTGTTCCCAGGTGAAGAAAGCAGTTCAAGCACTGCTGGCTTTCCTGAAGACTAAGTCTACCCCAGACTCTCTGCTCCTGGACGAGAGTCAACACCTATCCCTCCTCTTTACACTATGGAAAATCCCCAAGCAGGCCCAGACCATCCGCATGTGAGTCCCTCTGCCAACACTGTCCAGGGCTACAAAACAACATGGTTACATAATACAGGCATAGCTATGGAAAAATGCATTGAATGTGTGGAGCAATTAACCCCTTGTCCTGCAGTATAGTGGTGAAACTGTCCAGTAATAACCACAAGTCCTCTGTTTCTCCCTCAGCCCCTTGCCTCATGGCATCCGGACCGACACAGATGAGGTTTGTCTCTTCACCAGAGATGAGCCCAACATGACCCCTGACCAGACCCAAAGGTTCTACAAGAAACTGCTGGCTGAGAGAGGGGTCAAGAACGTCACAGAGGTATTACTAACTAACACCAATAATATTAGTTATTGTTGTTTTTCTAGACACCCGAAGTGCTTACCTCATCCTCAAATGCATCTCATCTGATTTACTTTAGTCTGTAACTAGTGTTTGGTCATCCAATGTGAATAAGTGACCTCAGCAAACCCTGTCCTCCTGTCTGTGTTGGACATGGTCAATGATAGTGACTCAAAGTACATCCAGGTGGACCTCCCTCTCTATTAGAGTCTGCCTCTACAGCTTTTACACAGTTACCTACTGTCATACTGTATACGCATGTATTAATGATCAGAGCTTCTTGTTTTTTGATATGGTCCTTTACTTGTTGGTGCATGACTCAACTCACCCAGGCATATCCCTGTCTTTCTATAGGTGATCCCTTACAAAACGCTGAAGACTGAGTACAAGCCCTTTGAGGCCAAAAGAAGGCTGCTGGGGAATTTTGATATGTTCCTGTCAGACGACCGTGTTCGCCGCCTGCTGTCCTCACACATTGGCAAGCACTTTTACGAGAGGAAAAAGTACGCTTGTAAATGTGTTCTATTGGTCGATCAACTTGTCTATTTTAGTCAAATGAAATCTATTTAGACTTATTTTTGCATTGGTTCGGAACCTGTTTCACTCTCCGTATGAATTTTGGTTTAAATCCAGTGCTATATGAACCTCATTCCAGTGAGGCAGGGGAGCGGTGTCCTTTTTGTGCTGTCTCCCTGTTCACTCTCTGGGAACATCAACATAGACCCAAGTGCTGTTCCCTGGCCTTGAAATGCATCAAATCACTTAAGTTGAAATGTGCCCTCAAGCCAGCCCTTCTGGTGTTCTAATCTAGTGTTCTCTCCTCTGCTTAGGGAGCCTTTGTCAGTAAACCTGCGGAGCAAGAAGCTGGCCTTAGATATCCAGCGAACCATCCAGGGAACAACCATCTCCATTTCTAAGAAAGGCTGCTGCTGGTGAGGCTTGTTCCAAGCTTGACTTGATGAATAACTGCACCCCAGCAAACCCTGTCCTCCTGTCTGTGTTGGACATGGGCAATGATGGTGCCATAGTGACTCAAAGTATATCCAGACGGACCTCCCTCTCTGTTGGAGCCTGTCTCTACAGCTTTGACACAAATTGGAAAGTGTCTAATATTGTTAGTGTTCATAGAATTCATTCATTCACACTGCCTTTTGTATAATGTAATTGTTTGTTTTAGCATGGCTCGTGTGGCCCACTCTGGGATGGCTGCAGATGAAATAGCAGAGAATATTGACTCGGCTGTTAGCACCATTGTGACCAAACTACGCGTGGTGAGTTTGCTGCCAGGGATCCTCCTGAGCTCACGACTGATGGTCACTACAGATATTTACACTTATTATACGTTAATGTCAGTTATACCCACGTTTGGGCCCAGCTGCTGTCTGGTGTGAGTTTACTAGGCCTATGATACTGTGGCACATTAAGCTTATTGCCTGATCTTTATAGCAGCGGGATTAAACCCATGTGCCCCCTCACCCCAACAAATCAAGGCCTTTGACAACATGCCACAATCAGATGCTATACACAGGATGGCAATGTTTTTGGCTGTACCATTAAATGTTTCTCACATCAATTAAGTTGACTTAAAAAGGTATGCGTGAAAGTACATGTTTGAGACTAGATGGCTGCGGTCTGCTTTGCAGAAAGGACCATTGATAAAGATCATCCACCTGAAGAGCCAGTCATCAGTAGCTCTGCCCATCTACACTTCTAACATGAACCACCTGACCCTCTTAGAGGAGACAAAGAAACAGGCCCACGCAGCCAAGGATGCCAAGGTAGGAGTGCTACACACAAATGCTTGTAAGTAGTATTTTAAGATTATAATTGAAGTTATCTATTTTTGTCAAGCTAAATCTTTCTAAGGACTTGTTTTTGCACTGGTTCGGAACCTGGTTTACCCTCAGTATGATTTTAGGTTTAAATCCAGTGCTATATTAACCTCATTCCAGTGAGGCAGGGGAGGGGAGCTGTCCTTTGTGCCATCTCCCTGTTCACTCTCTGGGAACATCAACATAGTGGGGCGGCAGGGAGTTTAGTGGTTAGTGTTGGACTTGTAACCGAAAGGTTGCAAGATCGAATCCCTGAGCCGACAAGATAAAATCTGTCGTTCTGCCCCTGAACAAGGCAGTTAACCCACTGTTCCTAGGCCGTCATTGAAAATAAGAATTTGTTCTTAATTGACTTGCCTAGTTAAATAAAGGTAAAATAAAAATAGCCCCTAGTGCCACATATGGGCTACGGAGTTCAATTTCATATATATAGACAGGTAGATCCCACATCCTCCTGCTCATAAAGAATACCTATAACCTTTTTTTTTGTAAATTTCAGAGAACTGCAAGCAAACTGAAGTCTGCTAAGAAGGAACAGAAGTCTACAGAAAAAAACACAGGTGCTGAAGTAGAGGAAGAGATTCCACAGCTTGTTCCCATAGTACCGCCAAGCAAAAAAGCTAAACTGGAGGTCTGTACCATGTGTCATACCAAATGTTTTTGTCAAATGACATATTTGCTGATTTGTCTGTGCACTGGTTTGTAACCTGGTTCACTCTCTGTATGAATTTAGGTTTAAATCCAGTGTTGCATGAACCGCATTCCAGTGAGGCGGGGGAGCAGTGCCCTTTTTGTGCTGTCTCCCTGTTCACTCCCTGGGAACACTGACAGACTGGAGGTTATTTGACACTTTGTATCAGTCCAATCTCCTCTGTCCTGGCACACCAGCGGTGGAAACAGCTTCCCCCTGAAGCTAGGATAGCAGTCCATGCCCATCTTCTGAAACATCAGAAAACCTACCTCTACAAACAGTATCTTAAATAATCCTCACTGTGACCCCCCCCACCCCACCACCTCTGATTTTACCGATGGCTGTTATTGAAGAAATGTAATTTCTATGCATGTGGTTGTCTAACCTAGCTGTCTTAAAGATGATTGCACTAAGTTGCTGGATAAAATTATATGCTAAATGACTAATGGATCTACAGACTCTTCTCAGTACTGTGCTAATTGATTGCTCCTCTCTCTGATGCCGGTAGAAGCAGACCAAGAAGGGACTTGAGAAGGCGCCTAACCCGACAGGGGGGAAGAAGGCGCCTAACCCGACAGGGGGGAAGAAGGCGCCTAACCCGACAGGGGGGAAGAAGGCGCCTAACCCGACAGGGGGGAAGAAGGCGCCTAACCCGACAGGGGGGAAGAAGGCGCCTAACCCGACAGGGGGGAAGAAGGCGCCTAACCCGACAGGGGGGAAGAAGGCTATGAAAAGAAAAAGCAAAAGGACCAAGAAGGCTGCTTAAAGGAAAGTGCCTCAATCTCAATGACTTTTGTCTTGACAACTCAATGAACAAAGCGTTCCTATCCATTAATGTCTGTATTACTCCCCCTTTCTCTACATGGAACTCTGACTTCATCACTGATTATAAAGGACTGGTTTCTAAATGTAGAACTGTTAACATTTCAGTTTGTTGAATTGATCCGAGGACAAACTCAAATGAGCTGTTATTGTCTGTCTGCCTCAAAGGGTTTTGTTTAATAATGTAATGTGTAAACTCAACTTATAAATTTAAAAAACTACTGAATTATGTCTTTCTTATACAAAATGAGCTCACTGTCAATATTTAGTGAGTAAGATTTGTATGTGATGCAAACTAATTCAATCAGGCTTTTAGTGGTTCCTGATGCATTAGCCTTGAGTGGTGTTTACCATGGTGAACTGTCCGAATACAGTAGTCGGTCGGATGACAAGGCTATTGTTGCTGAGAAGTCTGTGCGGCTGCTGCCTGATCCTTATAGGTCATATTTACTTTTCTAATCTGACTGAGAGCACTCTACAGTGAACCATCAGACTCGTGGTCTTACTCACGTTCAACATAAATTCTTGAAATATAATTTCTCTAATGGCCATTTGATGCCAAGTTAATTGTTCACTTTCACATGAATTTCAAATCTGCTGGAGTTAGTGAGTTGACAATCCATGCCTACTAGGGTCCACATCTATCTAGTATTGAATGACCCCCCTCCCTATTTGGTGTGGTGAACCGGGTGGAATCACGTGAGTGGAGTAAGCTTTAGGAATTGAAGAGCTGTCAGGCTCACGCAAGTAGGGAGGCTGCTGTTCATAAGTATCAGTAGGGGTGCTGCTGTCAGTAAACGAGTAGCCTAGTGGTTAAGAGCATTGTGCCAGTAACAGGTTGCTGGTTTGAATCCCAGGGCTGACTAGGTGAAAAAGCCTGCCCTTGAGGAAAGCACAACTAATTGCTCCTGTAAGTATTCAGTGCATATGACAACTCACTGTATAAGCGCATCTAAAGATAAAACAATTATTGCAGAAGGAAAAGTATACATGTTAATTCATGGAGGTGAGATGCAAACTGTATTAATCTTGTTCACTTTGAAGAAAAGGGCAGTTCCGTAAGGGCAGCTTGTCACTTTAGGGCGGAGTCTGACAAGACAGTCATTGCAGCATCCTTCTGAGGATGGTGTTCGAACAAGATTATGTGAGGAGAATCCTGTGTCCAGAACCACATCGCTGGGCCTACATCCACAAACCAGTCATGGTGATGGGAGCCCTGATGCTGGGTGCAGTGCTGTTCCTCCACTTGTGAGTACACCCAACATGCCACTGCCCTCGTCTACCTTTCCATAAGGATGTGTGTGGTGGGGCTGATCCTGATACCCGCCATGAAGCTCAAGCAGAGACAGTTGGATCTGGGGGTCAGGAGCAGGCCCATCAGCATGTATTGGGTAGGAATGAATTAATCACATCCTGTTGGAATGGTGTGATTGGATCCTGATTGTCTTTTAAATAATTATATACTTTTTGAAAACTTATTTAGAGACACTTGGAAGTTTCTGAATAGACTGCATCTACTGTCGGGTATTCAGCTCCCTTTATTGATCTCGAGGGAACTTTCTGAAAAGACCATTCCTTGCCTATTTTAGATGGACGTTAAAATAATTTCTAAATATCTGCATGATAAAGTATCATCCAAGAAGTCTTCAAGCTGTCTTGAAAACCAAAAGTTACAGTACTTAATGTTTTACTGTGAATTTTCAGCATGTTGCGTCTCTGAGTGTGCACGGAGCTCTCCAACAGACCAAAGGCTTCAGTGCACAACACCTGTGTACTGACCTGAATCCACCACTTTTGGAAATGACATGACTTTCTGGACCCTAAAGAACTTTTGAAAATTAATGATTTGTGGACTACAAGAAAAACAGGACTGAGCACGCCGTGCACAAAGTAGATGTCCTAACCGACTTGCAAAAACTATAGTTTGTTAACAAGAAATGTGTGGAGTGGTCGAAAAATTAAGTGTATGTAAACTTTAACTTCAATTGTATGTGAGAATGCTATTCATTGACTACAGCTCAGCGTTCAACACCACAGTGCCCTCGAAGCTCATCACTAAGCTAAGGACTCTGGGACTAAACACCTCCCTCTGTAACTGGATCCTGGACTTTCTGATGGGCTGGCCCCAGGTGGTAAAGGTAGGTAACAACACATCCCCCACGCTTATCCTCAACAAGGGGGCCCCTCAGGGATGTGTTCTCTGTCCCCTCCAGTACTCCCTGTTCACTCATTACTACATGGCCAGGCACGACTCCAACACCATCCTATAGGGAGGAGGTCAGAGACCTGACCGTGTGGTGCAAGGACAACAACCTCTCCCTCAACGTGATCAAGACAATGGAGATGATTGTAGACTACAGGAAAAGGAGGACCAAGCACGCCCCCATTTTCATGGACGGGGTTGTAGTGGAGCAGGTTGAAAGCTTCAAGTTCCTTGGCATCCACATCATCAACAAACTAACATGGTCCAAGCACACCAAGACTGTCGTGAAGAGGGCACAAAACCTATTCCCCCTCAGGAGACTGAAAAGATTTGGCATGGGTCCTCAGATCCTCAAAAGGTTATACAGCTGCACCATCGAGAGCATCCTGACTGGTTGCATCACTGCCTGGTATGGCAACTGCTCGGCCTCCGACTGCAAGGCACAACAGAGGGTATTGCTGCTCTTTAATTACTTCTATTTCTTACTCGTATTTTTTTTAAACGGCACTGTTGGTTTGGGGCTCATAAGTAAGCATTTCACTGTTGCATTCGCCGCATGTGACTAATAATTTGATTTGACGTACATTTTCATGGCGCAAATATAAGTGAAGGTTGCGGAGAGGAGATATCAGGGAGTTGATCACTGTAAATGTGCCTTTTGGTTTGCGGTTGTCCACAAAATATTTGGAGTGTTCATATTGCTGACCGGGTGGTTGCAGACATATCCTGACAGCCCCTATCATCCTCAGTCTCATTTGGTGGGTGTTCTGGTTGGTGGGGAACATCGAGATGCAACCAGAGGAACAGGAAGATGATGTTAACTTGGTCAGCAGTGTTGTCAGGAAGGTGTAAAATAGTCTTACTAATGATTCCGATGGAACGAGAGGGCCAACAGAGAAGGGCCCTGAAAGACGGATGGAAATGTTACCGCTAACGGGCAGCAAGCCGTCACTACATTATTTATCAGTACACCACATCTACTCCATCTAATGAACTTACCAGAGAGACACTGAGAATATGATTTGACAGGTAATTTTGTTTCAAGTCAATTAGCAATATAATAATGAAGCAGTGTGTAATGTGTTCAGTGTTCAGTTATAACCAATTATGTATATAAACCATGGATTGGTGATGCTAAGTATTGGCCATTGAGAGACTTTGAAGCCACTGGTCAGCCATATTGCAACATTGTGATGCAGTGCCTTAAAATGCGATGCTCCACTCCGGAGCCCTGAAAATGACACTTAAGGAAAATGTTTTAATATCTCTTCATGTTTTATTTGTGTGATTAGCTCACATAATATACTTTAAAATAATGCAAGTACTTACAATATGAGTGAAATAGTTTTCCTTCCAAAAATTGTAGTTGTGTTAAAAAGTAGCTTTTCTTGATTGGAATGTTGTGGTTGTACCCCAACAACAGAATGGTGTGGCCATATATTGGTAAACAAAATATTATTGCAGGTAGACCGCTGATTAGCCAGCTCATCATCCTCTAAACTTCTGATTTGCCAACACATCATACTCTATGAGGAAATAGAAAGCAATTTTTAAACCTTCTGTTTGAGATTTGTTTTAAGTGTTTCTTTTCCCCCAATTAATACTTTGGCAACAAATACGAGTATAGAACCTTATTTAAAATTATTATTTTAAAAGTTGGATTTTCACTGGATAATTACTTTAAATGTTTGAATTGAATGTAAATCTATATTTACCTACTTTGTATGATGAGTAACACCTTCCTGCTGTGAGTATAGTTCCTCTTTTATACTGAAATCTCACCAGTCTATGCGTGGCACAAGGACTAACCCCTACATTACACATTACCCTCAAAAAAGAAGGTTCCTGGAGTATCCTTTAGGGGTTCTTCAAGCTGAAACTGGGGGAACCCCTATAAGTTCCCTCGAAGAACCCTTTAAAGGTTTAAAGACAATATAAATAGTTTTTTTGTTGTTGTAGTAATCTCTAAAAAGTATAATGAGAGAGATAGAGAGAGAGAGACAGCTGCATGTGAGCTCTCACATTTTCCAACATGTTTTTTACAAAAAGATAGAAACTTTTTTGAGCAGGGACATATTCAGAATGCTACCCTCCACAGCATAACCTTCACTGCAGATCAAAACTCCAAACCTACAACCTAATTTTGGACAAAATTACCTGGAGGGGTTACTGCTGACAAGGATTCCTTTTTCCAAGCTATACAGATGGTGCTCTGGCAAACGATCAGCAGAGACCTGAGGACACCATCCAACCTGGAACTGAGACAGACCAGATACAACTTCAATTAGCACTGAGGTGTGACGTGAGAGGTGTCGAGCCTTTGATCTCAACAAATGGCAGGAGTCTCTCACAGCTGACCCTGCTCAAATCCAGAGCCCCCCCCCCACACGAATTGTTTATGGTTCATTGAACAAGCATGGAAAACAGTGTATAAACCCTTTACAGATCTGTGAAGTTATTTGGATTTTTACGAATTATCTTTGAAAGACAGGGTCCTGAAAAAGGGATGTTTCTTTTTTTGCTGAGTTTAAATATATATTTAGCGATTTCTGCATGCTCTGACTATGAACTTTCTAGTTTACTCAACTGTGGGACAGACTGTTTGTTCCCACACTCGGGACTCTGACTCTCTATTGGATACACATACATACTTTCAAACCACCTCTCGCTGGCTTTGTATTCATGTTTACTGATGAAATTGCTGTACAATATGATCTTGTTTCCATCTAATGCACATTCAAATGTCATAAATCAACCCTGCAGAGCTCTCCCTGTCCTCTGCTGTGCCTTGAATGTATTACTGTGGATGATATCTGGAAATGTGCATGTACACCCTGGCCCATCTACTGTTGTTAGCCCCAATTCTGACTTGTGCTTTGATATTTTTAATTTTTAAAAATTTAACCTTTATTTAACTTTCCCCCTTCTGATGACCAGGTGGCGAATCGCATCTCTGCATGTCTGGCAGACATATCAGTGTGGATGACGGATCACCACCTCAAGCTGAACCTCGGCAAGACGGAGCTGCTCTTCCTCCCGGGGAAGGACTGCCCGTTTCATGATCTGGCCATCACGGTTGACAACTCCATTGTGTCCTCCTCCCAGAGCGCTAAGAACCTTGGCGTGATCCTGGACAACACCCTGTCGTTCTCAACTAACATCAAGGCGGTGGCCCGTTCCTGTAGGTTCATGCTCTACAACATCCGCAGAGTACGACCCTGCCTCACACAGGAAGCGGCGCAGGTCCTAATCCAGGCACTTGTCATCTCCCGTCTGGATTACTGCAACTCTCTGTTGGCTGGGCTCCCTGCCTGTGCCATTAAACCCCTACAACTCATCCAGAACGCCGCAGCCCGTCTGGTGTTCAACCTTCCCAAGTTCTCTCACATCACCCCGCTCCTCCGCTCTCTCCACTGGCTTCCAGTTGAAGCTCGCATCCGCTACAAGACCATGGTGCTTGCCTACGGAGCTGTGAGGGGAACGGCACCTCAGTACCTCCAGGCTCTGATCAGGCCCTACACCCAAACAAGGGCACTGCGTTCATCCACCTCTGGCCTGCTCGCCTCCCTACCACTGAGGAAGTACAGTTCCCGCTCAGCCCTGTCAACTGTTCGTTGCTCTGGCCCCCCCAATGGTGGAACAAACTCCCTCACGACGCCAGGACAGCGGAGTCAATCACCACCTTCCGGAGACACCTGAAACCCCACCTCTTTAAGGAATACCTAGGATAGGATAAGTAATCCTTCTCACCCCCCCCCCCCCCCCCCTTAAAAGATTTAGATGCACTATTGTAAAGTGACTGTTCTACTGGATGTCATAAGGTGAACGCACCAATTTGTAAGTCGCTCTGGATAAGAGTGTCTGCTAAATGACTTAAATGTAAATGTAAACTAGGCAAGTCAGTTAAGAACAAATTCTTATTTTCAATGACGGCCTAGGAACAGTGGGTTAACTGCCTGTTCAGGGGCAGAACAACAGATTTGTACCTTGTCAGCTCTGGGATTTGAACTTGCAACCTTCCGGTTACTAGTCCAATGCTCTAACCACTAGGCTACCCTGCCGCCCCAATATCTGCTTCACTGAATTCTGCTCTCGTAAAAGCCTGGGTTTTCTGCACGTTAACACTGAAGCTTATACCTCAAATGTATCAATTTAAAGTGTGGGTTCACAGCTCCAATCCAGATGTGTTGGTTGGTCATTACTGAGACGTGGTTAAGGAAGACTGTTTTGAATACTGATGTTAACCTTTCTGATTATAACCTTTTTCGGCAAGACAGATCTTCTAAAGGTGGTGAATTGGCAACCTTTACCAAGGATCACCTTCAGTGCTCGATTATCTCCACCAAGTCTGTCCCCAAACACTTTGATTTGCTGGTTTTAAACATTAAACTTTCAAATAGCACTTTGTTGACTGTTGCTGGGTGCTATCATCCTCCATCAGCACCGGCCTGTACCCTCCTGCCCTAAGCTCTCTCCTGGCACCTTACACTAAATCTGAATTTGTCCTGCTAGGTGTCATAACTGGGACATGCTTAAACCACCTGACCAAGTCCTAACGCAATGGGACTCCCTAGAACTTTCTCAGATTATTACCAATCCCACAAGTTATGACTCCAAATCACCCAGAAAGGCTACTCTCCTCGATGTTCACAAATAACCCTGATAGGTATCAGTCTGGTGTTTTCTGCAATGACCTTAGTGATCACTGTTTTACAGCCTGTGTTTGTAATGGCTGCTCAGTGAAACGACCTGTCCTGTTTTGTCATAGATACTTGCAAAAAAAAACTAATGAGCTTCCTTCATGAACTGGCCTCTGTAAAATGGTAAAACACATGTTTACATTGCCAAAGCAGGTGAAATAGATAAACAAAAGTTAAATTAACAATAAAAGTGAACAGTAAATATTACACTCACACAAGTTCCCCCAAAATAAAAACATTTAGTGTCATATACACTATACTGGTCACAACTAAGACAGTACAGACCTTTAACCACACTGAGGAAAATACAGAGGGGTTGTGGAGGTCTGGCTTTGTAGCTTGATGTCTCTAGTCTAGAGATCACACACACACACACACACACACACACACACACACACACACACACACACACACACACACACACACACACACACACACACACACACACACACACACACACACACACACACAGCTTTTCATAAAAAGAGAAATGTCAATGAATACTGTTTTTGAAAACAAGCGAACGTTTAACACTGTCTCTAGTCTAGAGATCAGACGTACACACACACACACACAGCTTTTCATAAAAAGAGAACTGTCAATGAATACTGTTTTTGAAAACAAGCGAACGTTTAACACTGATACGGATCCAAATCGCTCCTAACCTGTCATATGACAACAGTGTGTCTGGTCATGTGACCTGCAGCGCCGACGTTGTTTCGCTTTGCAGGCAGGGGCACCGAAGTGTCAAAATGAATTCCTTTTATTACAGCTAGACGATTACCAGAGCCACGACAGTCCAGTCGCCGAATCGACCAATGCGGATGGGTTTGTTCGTCAACCATTTTATCTACAAATGTGACTCGGGTTAACTATATAGTGATAAACGACAACTCGCAGGCCTCTGTAGTTCCAGCCGACAGGAGCAACAGTGGGCCACGGACCGAGGTTGTGTTGATGGGAAGAAGGGAGGGCTGCATCATGGAAGTTGTGCTCTGCCACCCAGGGTTCGGTTCGTACAGAATGTGATGAATCGCAATAGAATTCTGGATATCCACCAAGTCGAACCATGAACTAGTTTACATGTGGTGTGTCATCAACAACTAACGTACTCGGACTGACAGAATGAACGGTGAGTTGTAGCTAAAAAACAACTTTTTGCTTTACCATCAATTGACACCTGGCTTTGGCTTATTGCGCGAATTTTGTCTGGTTTACGCACATAGGCCTATTAAGAGGTTTAGAATGGATGACAAAGCATACTTATCATGTGAGTTCAGGCAGGCGTGAAGGATAGATGACTCTTCCGGCGTTTATCTTGAATCTCCCCATGCAAATCGATTTTTTTTCTTGACTGCATGAGACCATAGATGTCATCAAACAAATTGTTCATCAAAGAAACCCTTCCAATTATAATAGTAAGACTTATTGTATTGCTCCTGAGTCCTGACTAGCCCAAGATGTGCTCTTACAGAGCATAACGTTACCGTAACTTCTTAAGGTCGAAGGAACCTGTTATTTTCATAGGTACACTGGCAACGTTTCTAGTGGCATCTTCTATTACACACAGATGTTTCGGGCATGCTAAATAGATGATCAGTGGTCTCTCTTACTTCCATGGCGATACAGTGCCTGGTAAACGTATTCATCCCCCTTGGGGTTTTTCCGATGTTGTTGCATTACGACCTGTAATTTAAATTGATTTTTATTTGGATTTCATGTAATGGACATACACAAATTGGTGAAGTGAAATGAAAAAAAAAAAACTTGTTTAGAAAAAAATCTAAACGGATAAGTGGTGTGTGCATATGTATTCACCCCCTTTGCTATGAAGCCCCTAAATAAGATCTGGTGCAACCAAATACCTTCAGAAGTCACATAATTAGTTAAATAAATTCCACCTGTGTGCAATCTAAGTATATATATATATATATACACCTGTTTGGAAAGGCTCCAGAGTCTGCAACACCACTAAGCAAGGGGCACCACCAAGCAATTGTCACCATGAAGACCAAGGAGCTCGCCAAACAGGTCAGGGACAAAGTTGTGGAGAAGTACAGGTCAGGGTTGGGTTCTAAAAAAATATCACGAACTTTGAACATCCCACAGAGCACCATTAAATCCATTATTAAAAAATGAAAAGAATATGGCACCACAACAAACCTGCCAAGAGACTGGGATGGAGGTTCACCTTCCAGTAGGACAATGATCCTAATCATACTGCTAAAGAAACACTGAAGTGGTTTATGGGGAAACATTTAAATGTCTTGGAATAGGCTTTGAGGGTGACTGTTGACGTGTGCAGAGCGTCTCTGGTTCGCGCACGGGTCGGGGCGAGGGGACGGACTATACTGTTACAGAGACATACCCCATGAGACTTGCAGCTGTAAATGCTGCAAAAGTTGTCTACAAAGTATTGACTGGGGGGGTGAATAGTTTTATGCATGTCAAGTTTTTTTCATTTTTTTGTCTTTCTTGCTTGTTTCACAAAAAATATTTTGCATCTTCAAGGTGGTAAGCGTGTTGTGTGTAAAGCCAACTAATAGAAAGGCCCCAAAAATCCATTTTATTTCCAGGTTGTAAGGTAACACAATTGGAAAAATGCCAAGGAATGGAATACTTTCGCAGGCCGCTGTATGGCTGTGTGGGATCCCTAACCCTGTAAAGGTGTATCAACCTGTTAAGACTCTAGGGGCAGTATTTAATTTTTGGATAAAAAGACATGCCCGTTTTAAGCGCAATATTTTGTCACGAAAAGATGCTCGACTATGCTTGGAATTGATAGTTTTGGAAAGAAGACACTGACGTTTCCAGAACTGTAAAGATTTTCACTGTGAGTGCCATAGAACAAAATCTACAGGCAAAACCAAGATGTTTGAGTGACCAGGAAATCAACAGGATTTCTGGAGGCACGTTTTCCATGATCTCCTTATATGGCTGTGAATGCGACAGGAATGAACGGACACTTCCTATCGTTTCCCCCAGGTGTCTGCAGCATTGTGACGTATTTGTAGGCATATCATTGGAAGATTGACCATAAGAGCCTACAATTACCAAGTGTCCCGCACGGTGTCTGCGTGGAAATTGGTGCGCAAAAGTCAGGTACCAGTATTTTTCCATCCGAATCAGAGAAGAATGCACGCTTCCAGGGAAGGGATTTCAATGAAGAGATATATGACAAAACACCTTGAGGATTGATTCAAACAACGTTTTCCATGTTTCAGTCGATATTATGGAGTTAATTCGGAAAAAAGTTTGACGTTTAGGTGACTGAATTTTCGGTTAGTTTCGGTAGCCAAATGCATAGTAACAAAACGGAACGTTGTGTCCTACACAAGCATCTTTCAGGAAAAACTGGACATCTGCTATGTAACTGAGAGTCTCCTCATTGAAACATCTGAAGTTCTTCAAAGGTAAATTATTTTATTTGATCCCTTTGCTGGTTTTTGTGAATGTTGCGTGCTAAATGTTAACGCTAAATGCTAAGCTAGCTATCACCACTCTTACACAAATTATTGATTTTCTCTGGTTCTAAAGCATATTTTGAAAATCTGAGACGACAGGATTGTTAAGAAAAGGATCAGCTTGAGGATAGGCATATTTGTTTCATTTAATTTGCAATTTTCAGAAATCGCTAATTTTGCGTTATGGTAATGAGCTTGAGGCTGTAGTCACGATCCCGGATCCGGGATGGGGCGGACTAAGAGGTTTTAACCTTTTTTGTTTTTAGAAAATAATTTCTTGTTGATCTGAAACACAGGGTCCAATGTGTGTTAATGTTTAGACCAAGCGTCAGGGCTCTTTACAAAAAACCCCAGTAAAGAAGATGCCTTCCTCCAATCACTTATGTGTATTGGAACTGAGAGCGATGATCAAGGGCTGAGTCCTGACCATCCTCATGTAGCCCATAACTTTCTCCAAGGTGTGGCAAACTAAACTCCGGTGAAGGAAGTTTCTGTTGAACTCCACCAACGGAGTGGATCAGAGACCAGTCTTTGTGGAATCTAGCTCTGACTACATAGATTCGCCCAAGGTCAATGCTTCACATTTTTTGCATCAAATTTTGTACAATTATGAAATGCAGTACCGCATTGGTAATAAAGCATTATTTGTTCGACCGCAACTTCTGGGGTAGCTAGCTTTAGCTTGGTACCTAGCTAGCACCAATACAACCAGCTTGAAAACAATGATCAGTAGAAACTGCAGTCATTTTCATTATTCTTAGCAATGATTTAGGAATCCTTTGTAAGTATCATATTTTTCTTTGAACACATCTTTGTATACATTTCTGATAAGTTTGGTGAAATTGTGGTACATACGACTCTGATTTAGCCAGAGATGGCTCTTAGGCCAGAAATCTAAGATGAGTTTCCCAAACTGACAGACTCATGTTTGTAAGATCACCCTCCTTCTCCTCCTCAGGCCCTCAGCAGAATGACGCAAAGAGACAACACCTGCTGGAGCGGCTGCTTGACTCTGTCAAACAGGTGAGGGGTAATCACAGTTAACCCAGAACTGTCGCTCGTAATTGGTCTGCTGATCGATTAAGTTCTGGGTGCATACATGTTAAGTGAAGAGATTTAAGGAGGAGCGGAACCAGGAGCTACACCCTCTCTCTTTGCAAGTTACGGTCCGAATGTCCCCTCCCAACATTTTAAAGATGGTAACACCTGCGAAATTTGTGATTTGTCCAAATAACCCAAACATCGGAACTACTGCTCGTTATCCCACGCATCCCATTCCTTCCAGGTTATGTGAGCCTTCCTGTACGTGACAGGCCATGTTATGTTAGCTTCCATGTTGCATTCCTTTACTCTGGATAATTCCCACTGAGGAGTGCATTACAGCTATGGTCAAATGAGTCATATAATCATAAACTGTTGTAATGATATGCTATTACAGTGTAATTCTATGGTTTCTACTGTTTATAAGGCATGATATGATACTGTGCCTATTGTTTTTCTAGCTGGTTTGATGTTGTGGTCTCTAGCTGTCAGGCTCCCATTGAGTAAGTAAATGTGTTGTCATTGTTATTTTTTTGATAGCCATGTCATTCTTAATTTCTCTTCAGTGCCAAATCCGCTTTGGAGGAAGAAAGGAGATCGCCTCAGATTCCGACAGCAGGTACCAATGTTTTATTCTTACAAAACTGATATGATTTATTGATGTTGTGTGTGTGATGTATTGTATCTCCCCTGTAGGGTGATCTGTTTGTGTGCCCAGTTTGAGGCTGTCCTCCAGCATGGCCTGAGGAAGACCAGAGGCCTGGCTCTCACTGCTGCTGCCATAAAGCAAGCCGCAGGCTTCACCAGCAAGACTGAAGCAGGTACAGTCACATGACCTGGAAACAGATTAGTCAGTGATATGTTAAAAAAGGAAAAATAAAAAAGAGGTAGTGGTAATCTTTATCTGCACATTCTTAAAGTTAGGTCAGATTAGGTTTGTATTTGGTGTAAAAAAAAGAAGAGTTATGTAAATGTATAAAATGAAATATGATATATTAAAACAAATATTGGGTCAGAAAAGAGCTATATGACCGAGTCAGACCATTAGAACCACTGCATCACCATAGTAGTGACAGCTCAGAGTTACAGACTAGTATAAAAAGTTCAAAAGCTGCTCTCACTCAAACAATGAAAAGGAATAACCAAAGGAGGCAGATATGCAAAAAGAATATACTTAATTTAATCCATGTTCGAAAGAATATACAAGGGGAAAGTTCAAGGTGCTATGAAAACAAAAAAAGGAGCATGCCAAACATCATCCTGGGAAACTGGAGACCTGAGAAGACATGGCCAAAAGTTTAGAATGACACAAATATTAATTTTCCCAAAGTCTGCTGCCTTAGTTTGTAGTAAGATGGCAATTTGCATATTCTCCAGAATGTTATGAAGAGTGATCAGATGAATCGAAATTAATTGCAAAGTCCCTATTTGCCATGCAAATGAACTGAATCGCCAAAAAACATTTCCACTGCATTTCAGCCCTGCCACAAAAGGACCAGCTGACATGTCAGTGATTCTCTCGTTAACACAGGTGTGAGTGTTGACGAGGACAAGTCTGGAGATCACTCTGTCATGCTGATTGAGTTCGAATAACAGATTGGAAGCTTCAAAAAGAGGGTGGTGCTTGGAATCATTGTTCTTCCTCTGTCAACCATGGTTACCTGCAAAGAAACACGTGCCGTCATCATTGCTTTGCACAAAAAGGGTTTTCTCAGGAATGGCAGCAGGGAGGTGTGAGTGCATCTGCACGCACAGTGAGGCGAAGACTTTTGAAGGATGGCCTGGTGTCAAGAAGGGCAGCAAAGAAGCCACTTCTCTCCAGGAAAAACATCAGGGAGAGACTGATATTCTGCAAAAGGTACAGGGATTGGACTGCTGAAGACTGGGTAAAGTCATCTTCTCTGATGAATCCCCTTTCCGATAGTTTGGGGCATCCTGAAAAACCTTGTCCGGAGAAGACAAGGTGAGCGCTACCATTAGTCCTGTGTCATGCCAACAGTAAAACATTCTGAGACCATTCATGTGTGGGGTTGCTTCTCAGCCAAGGGAGTGTGCTTACTCACAATTTTGTCGAAGAACACAGCCATGAATAAAGAATGGTACCAACACATCCTGAGAGAGCAACTTCTCCCAACCATCCAGGAACAGTTTGGTGATGAACAATTCCTTTTCCAGCATGGTGGAGCACCTTGCCGTAAGGCAAAAGGGATAACTAAGTGGCTTGGGGAACAAAACATTAATATTTTTAGTCCATGGCCAAGAAACTCCCCAGACCTTAATCCCATTGAGAACTTGTGGTCAATCCTCAAGAGGTGGGTGGACAAACAAAACCCACAAATTCTGACAAACTCCAAGCATTGATTATACAAGAGTGGGCTGCCATCAGTCAGGATGTGGCCCAGAAGTTAATTGACAGCATGCCAGGGCGGATTGCAGAGGTCTTGAAAAAGAAGGGTCAACACTGCAAATATAGTCTTTGCATGAACTTCATGTCACTGTCAATAAAAGCCTTTGACACTTATGAAATGCTTGTATTTATACTTCAGCATTCCATAGTAACATCTGACAAAAATATCTAAAGACAATGAAGCAGCAAACTTTGGAGATGAATATTTGTGTCATTTTCAACTTTTGGCCACGACTGTACTCTCATCACGAGGAGAGAGTGGCTGTGGTGAGTGTACTCTCCACCCAGGAAACAGAGGCTGTAGGACGACTGCTAGAGAAACAAGGTGCAGATACTGGCTATGAAAACAGAGGGTTATGCAACAGATCTAGTAAAAAACTTCAAGAAATAGAAATCTGTTCTCTCTCTCTCTGAGGGAAGCCCAGCACCTGTTGGCTTCTTAAAGTAACCAGTGGTGCAATTCCAACAGACAATGACAATGTATTTAGTTAAGTTATACTGCTCTAATTTGACCTCTTGCTGGTACTTGGATGACTGAAAACATTTTCTTTAAGCTGAAATTCATAACATTTTGGTTGACCCGACCAAATTCACATGTACATTTGAGTTAAAGATCTGTCATTTTAATTAAATGCAAGTTTAAGAAGTGGTAGATTTGTTCTAGGTGTGTTATTTCTATGCTTCCCATTTAAGTTTTGTTTTTGCGTCTTTTACTTTCTGTTTTGTACATCAGCTGAAAATACAATATTTCTGGTTATGGAAAAAAAAAATTCACAGCTGTTTAGATGGTACAATTCTCTACATAACATTTGTTTGTTTAGTCACTCAAACTGAAATTAGGGGAACTATTTGAATTTTAGCAACCAGGATATGGAGTAGCAATTACTGCTTAGTGCACCTTTTTAAAGAGTTGTCAGTGGGTCGGATGTTATAATTAACGATGAAACATTTAATGGCAGGGATTGCTGTGAATATTTGCAAGTTCTGAATTTTCTCAAATTAAGCTGTCATTTTTTTAAAGTACAAAAGGGAAAATAAATATGGGTTGTATTTACAATGGTGTTTGTTCTTCACTGGTTGCCCTTTTCTTTTTTTGGCAGGAGTTTGGGAAGTGCAGCTCAGTTTCCAATTCATTTAGTGGGCAGTGTGCGCATAGCCTGTCTTCTCTTGAGTCAGGTCTGTCTACTGCAGCCTTTCGCAATAGCAAGGCTATGCTGGCTGAGTCTGTATTGTTGTGAATTGTTCAATATTTTTACTTCACCTTTATTTAACCAGGTGGTCCAGTTGATAAAGCAAAGCAGTGCGACAACACCGAGTTACACATGGTATAAACAAACGTACAGTCAATAACACAATAGGAAAATCTATCTACAGTGTGTGCAAATGTAGTAAGATTAAGGAGTTAAGGCAATAAATAGGCCATACAGGTGAAATAATTACAATTTAGCATTAACACTGGAGTGATAGATGTGTAGATGATGATGTGCAAGTAGAGATACTGGGGTGCAAAAAAATAACAATATGGGGATGAGGTAGTTGGGTGGGCTATTTACAGGTACAGTGATCGGTAATGTGCACTGACAGCTAATGCTTAAAGTTCGAGAGGGAGATAAGACTCCAGCTTCAGTGATTTTTATTTATTTATTTATTTATTTTTTTGCAATTCGTTCCAGTCATTGGCAGCAGAGAACTGGAAGGAAAAGCAGGCCAAAGGAGGTGTTGGCTTTGGGGATGACCACTGAAATATACCTGCTGGAGCGCGTGCTACGGGTGGGTGTTGCTATAGTGCTTTACCCAGCAAAGACTTATAGATGACTTGGAGCCAGTGGGTTTGGTGACAAATATGTAGCGAGGGCCAGCCAACGAGAGCATACAAGTCACAGTATGTGGGGCTTTGGTGACAAAACGGATGGCACTGTGATAGACTACATCCAATTTGCTGAGTAGAGTGTTGGAGGCTATTTTGTAAATGACATCTGCAAAGATCGGTAGCATTGTCAGTTTTACGAGGGTATGTTTGGCAGCATGAGTGAAGGCGGCTTTGTTGCGAAATAGGAAGCTGATTCTAGATTTAGTTTTGGATTGGAGATGCTTAATGTGAGTCTGGAAGGAGAGTTTACGGTCTAACCAGACACCTAGGTAGTTGTCCACATATTTTAAGTCAGAACCGTCCTGAGTAGTGATGCTAGTAAGGCGGGCGGGTGCGGGCAGCAATTGGTTGAAGAGCATGCATTTAGTTTTACTAGCACTTAAAAGCAGTTGGAGGCCACGGAAGGAGTGTTGTATGGCATTGAAGCTTGTCTGGAGATTTGTTAAGTGTCCAACGAAGGGCCAGATCTATACAGAATGGTGTCGTCTGTGTAGAGGTGGACCAGAGTATAAACAGCAGCAAGAGCGTTGTCATTCATATACACAGAGAAAGAGTCGACCTGAGAATTATACTCTGCGGCACCCCCATAGAGACTGCCAGAGGTCCGGACAACATGCCCTCCGATTTGACACACTGAACTCTATCTGAGAAGTAGTTTGTGAACCTGGCAAGGCAGTCATTTGAGAAACCCAGGCTATTAAGTCTGCCGACATGAATGTGGTGATTGACAGAGTCGAAAGCCTTGGCCAGGTCGATGAAGATGGCTGCACAGTAATGTCTTTTATCGATGGCGGTTATGATATAGTTTAGGACCTTGAGCATGGCTGAGGTGCACCCATGACCAGCTCAGAAACCAGATTGCATAGTGGAGAAGGTACGGTGGGATTCTAAATGGTCAGTGATCTGTTTGTTAACTTGGCTTTTATTTCAAAGATTTTAGAAAGGCAGGGCAGGATGGATATAGGTCTATAATAGTTTGAGTCTAGAGTGTCTCCAACTTTGAAAAGTGGTATGACCACGGCAGCTTTCCAGGCTTTGACGATACGAAAGAGTGGTTCAACAGGCTTGTAATAGGGACTGCAACAATTTCGGCGGATCATTTTAGAAAGAGATGGTCCAGATTCTCTAGCCTAGCTGATTTGTAGGTATCCAGCTTTTGCAGCCCTTTCACAACATCGGCTGTCTGGGTGAAGGAGAAGCGGGGTGGAATTGGGCAAGTTTCTGCGTGGGGTGCAGAGCTGTTGGCTGGGGTTGGGGTAGCCAGGTCCACAGCATGGCCAGCCGTAGAAAAATGCTTATTGAAATGATATATTATTGTAGATTTATCTGTGGTGACAGTGTTTCATAGCCTCTGGCTAGGGGATGCTCTTATTCTCCATGGACATTATCCTGTTGGTACTAGGGGGCAGTATTTTCATTTTTGGAAAAAAAACGTTCCCGTTTTAAACGGGATATTTTGTCAGGACAAGATGCTAGAATATGCATATAATTGAAAACAGTAGACATTTGACACGATTCTGAATTCAGCAAAAAAAGGGTCCCCTTTTCAGGACCCTGTCTTTCGTAAAAATCCATAATTCGTAAAATCCAGAACATGTTCATAAACAATTAATGAACATGTACCTGTGGAAGGGTCGTTAAGACACTAACAGCTTACAGACGGTAGGCAATTAGGGTCAGAGTTAAGAAAAATTAGGACACTAAAGTGGCCTTTCTACTGACTCTGAAAAACACCAAAAGAAAGATGCCCAGGATCCCTGTTCATCTGCGTGAACAAGGAGGCATGAGGACTGTAGATGTGGCCAAGGCAATGAATGGCAATGTCTGTACTGTGAGACGCCTAAGACTGCGCTACAGGGAGACAGGATGGACAGCTGATCGTACTCGCAGTTGCAGACCACATGTAACAACACTTGCGCAGGATCGGTAGATCACACCTGCGGGTCAGGTACAGGATGGCAACAACAGCTGCCCGAGTTACACCAGGAACGCACAATCCCTCCATCAGTGGTCAGATTGTCTGCAATAGGCTGAGAGAGGCTGGACTGAGGGCTTGTAGACCTGTTATAAGGCAGGTCCTCACCAGACATCACAGTTAACAACGTCGCCTATGGGCACAAACCCACCGTCGCTGGACCAGACAGGACTGGCAAAAAGTGCTCTTCACTGACGAGTAGCGGTTTTGTCTCTCCAGGGGTGATGGTCGGATTCGAGTTCGTCGAAGGAATGAGCATTACACTGAGGCCTGTACTCTGGAGTAGGATCGATTTTGGAGGTGGACGGTCCGTCATGGTTTGGGGCGGTGTGTCACAGCATCATTGGACCGAGCTTGTTGTCATTGCAGGAAATCTCAACGCTGTGTGTTACAGGGAAGACATCCTACTCCCTCATGTGGTACCCTTCCTGCAGGCTCATCCTGACATGACTCTCTAGCATGACAATGCCACCAGCCATACTGCTCGTTCTGTGCATGATTTCCTGCAAGACCGGAATGTCAGGGTTCTGCCTTGGCCAGCGAAGAGCCCGGATCTCTATCCCATTGAGCACGTCTGGGAACTATTGGGTTGGAGGGTGAGGGCTAGAGCCCCCCCCCCACACACAGAAATGGCCTCCTGGAAGAGTGGGGTAACATCTCACAGCAATAACTGGCAAATCTGGTGCAGTCCATGAGGAGGAGATGCACTGCAGTACTCAATGCAGCTGTTGGCCACACCAGATACTGACTGTTACTTTTGATTTTGACCCTTTGTTCAGGGACACATTATTCCATTTCTGTAAAGTCACATGTCTGTGGAACTTGTTCAGTTTTTTTGTTATTCTTGTTATGTTCATACAAATATTTACACGTTAAGTTTGCTGAAAATAAACGCAGTTGACAGTGAGAAGAGATTTCTTTTTTTGGTTTAGTAGGGTGAGGCCGGGTGCTGCAGACTGTTCTAGTTCCAATTCACATCTCCAATTCATAGATAAAAATAAAAAAACATTTATTGTGTGTGTGTGTGTGTGTGTGTGTGTGTGTGTGTGTGTGTATATTTTTACCTTTATTTAACTAGGCAAGTCAGTTAACAACAAATTCTTATTTTCAATGACGGCCTAGGAACAGTGGGTTAACTGCCTGTTCAGTGGCAGAACGACAGATTTGTACCTTGTCAGCTCGAGGATTTGAACTTGCAACTTTTCGGTTACTAGTCCAATGCTCTAACCACAAACCTGCCGCCCCATATACACTGCTCAAAAAAATAAAAGGACACAATAAAACAACACAATGTAACTCCAAGTCAATCACACTTCTGTGAAATCAAACTGTTCACTTAGGAAGCAACACTGATTGACAATAAATTTCACATGCTGTTATACAAATGGAATAGACAACAGTTGGAAATTATAGGCAATTAGCAAGACACACCCCAATCAAATCAAATCAAATTTTATTTGTCACATACACATGGTTAGCAGATGTTAATGCGAGTGTAGCGAAATGTTTGTGCTTCTAGTTCCGACAATGCAGTGATAACCAACAAGTAATCTAACTAACAATTCCAAAACTACTGTCTTATACACAGTGTAAGGGATAAGGAACATGTACATAAGGATATATGAATGAGTGATGGTACAGAGCAGCATACAGTAGATGGTATCGAGTACAGTATATACATATGAGATGAGTGTGTAGACAAAGTAAACAAAGTGGCATAGTTAAAGTGGCTAGTGATACATGTGTTACATAAGGATGCAGTCGATGATGTAGAGTACAGTATATACATATGCATATGAGATGAATAATGTAGGGTAAGTAACATTATATAAGGTAGCATTGTTTAAAGTGGCTAGTGATATATTTACATAATTTCCCATCAATTCCCATTATTAAAATGGCTGGAGTTGGGTCAGTGTCAATGACAGTGTGTTGGCAGCAGCCACTCAATGTTAGTGGTGGCTGTTTAACAGTCTGATGGCCTTGAGATAGAAGCTGTTTTTCAGTCTCTCGGTCCCAGCTTTGATGCACCTGTACTGACCTCGCCTTCTGGATGATAGTGGGGTGAACAGGCAGTGGTTCGGGTGGTTGATGTCCTTGATGATCTTTATGGCCTTCCTGTAACAACGGGTGGTGTAGGTGTCCTGGAGGGCAGGTAGTTTGCCCCCGGTGATGCGTTGTGCAGTCCTCACTACCCTCTGGAGAGCCTTACGGTTGAGGGCGGAGCAGTTGCCGTACCAGGCGGTGATACAGCCCGCCAGGATGCTCTCGATTGTGCATCTGTAGAAGTTTGTGAGTGCTTTTGGTGAACCACTCCAATAAAGGAGTGGTTCTGCAGGTGATAATCACAGACCACTTCTCAGTTCCGACATGAGAACATCAGGAGACTTGGAGGAGGCCATAGGAGGGCAACAACCCAGCAGCAGGACCGCTACCTCCGCCTTTATGCAAGGAGGAGCAGGAGGAGCACTGCCAGAGCCCTGCAAAATGACCTCCAGCAGGCCACAACTGTGCATGTGTCTGCTCAAACGGTCAGAAACAGACTCCATGAGGGTGGTATGAGGGTCCGACGTCCATGGGTGGGGGTCGTGCTTACAGCCCAACACCGTGCAGGACGTTTGTCATTTGGCAGAGAACACCAAGATTGGCAAATTCACCACTGGCGCCCTGTGCTCTTCACAGACGAAAGCAGGTTCACACTGAGCACATGTGACAGACGTGACAGAGTCTGGAGACGCCGTGGAGAATGTTCTGCTGCCTGCAACATCCTCCAGCATGACCGGTTTGGCAGTGGGTCAGTCATGGTGTGGGGTGGCATTTCTTTGGGGGACCGCACAGCCCTCCATGTGCTCGCCAGAGGTAGCCTGACTGCCATTAGGTACCGAGATGAGATCCTCAGACCCCTTGTGAGACCATATGCTGGTGCGGTTGGCCCTGGGTTTCTCCTAATGCAAGACAATGCTAGACCTCATATGGCTGGAGTGTGTCAGCAGTTCATGCAAGAGGAAGGCATTGATGCTATGGATTGGCCCGCCCGCCCGTTCCCCAGTCCTGAATCCAATTGAGCACATCTGGGACATCATGTCTCGCTCCATCCATCCTCCGTTGCAGCACAGACTGTCCAGGAGTTGGCAGATGCTTCAGTCCAGGTCTGGGAGGAGATCCCTCCACCTCATCAGGAGCATGCCCAGGCGTCGTAGGGAGGTCATACAGGCATGTTGAAGCCACACACACTACTGAGCCTCATTTTGACTTGTTTTAAGGACATTACATCAAAGTTGGATCAGCCACTTTAATTTTGAGAGTGACTCCAAATCCAGACGTCCATGGGTTAATTTCATTTCCATTGATCATTTTTGTGTGATTTTGTTGTCAGCACATTCAACTATGTAAAGAAAAAAAGTATTTAATAAGAATATTTCATTCATTCAGATCTAGGATGTGTTATTTTAGTGTTCCCTTTTTTTTGAGCAGTGTATATATGTATGTGTTTGTATATACACACACACACACACACACACACACACACACACACACACACACACACACACACACACACACACACACACACACACACACACACACACACACACACACACACACACACACACACGTATAAGAGTGTGTTTTTGCTAATTTTAACCGCACACTTGTTTGTGTACATGGATTTTATAATGTATGCTTTTTCCCCAACACCACTTTCCATGAATTGTATTGCAGACCTTCATGTGAAATTGAATCAAGCTTTTTTTAAATCAACAAATCATGAGATTTTGCCTTTGTTTTGGTTTGTTTCTTTGTCCATTAGGGTGTGCAGGGTGAATACGTGGTCGTACGGTAATATGGTAAAAAGCCCATTTGACAATTGCTCAGTATATTTTTTTCACTGAGGTAATGTATGAGTCTGCTGTTAATGTGAAAATATACAGACCACAAATTCCAATGGGCTATACTAGGAGACAAACTTGACCCCAATCACTACCGTGGGATATTTGTGAACAGCAACCTTGGGAGGATCCTCTGCATTATCAATTACATTGTGCTGATTTCTGACGTGCTGTTCCTTTTTTCCCGTTGATATTCTGTATTGTTTTAGTGATTCATCATAGTGAAGGCGTATACTCGGGTGTTCTGGGTCTCTGTTTTTGGTTGGATAGGTTTCTCAATTTCTTTCTTAGGTTTTTGCATTCTTCATCAAACCACTTGTCATCGTTGTTAATTGTCTTAGGTTTTCTGCTTGATTTATTTGTTTTTGATAGGAAAGCTGACAGGTTTTCTACTGCCAAGTTTACACCTTCACTATTGCAGTGACACGTTTTGTCCAGGAAGTTGTCTAAAAGGGATTGAATTTGTTGTTGCCTAATTGTTTTTTTTGTTAGATTTCCACACTACTTTCCTTTCATCTTTAGCATTTCTTAATATTATTCAGTTCCTTTGGCTTTGATGCCTTGTGATTTGAGTATTGCTCTGTTCAAGTAGTGTGATTTTGCTGTGATCTGATAGGGGTGTCAGTGGGCTGACTGAACGCTCTGAGAGACTCTTTTGAACGCTCTGAGAGACTCTTTTGAATTTCTTATCTCTCGGTCAGAGCTGACGTTCTGGATCTATGTGAAGGAGTATCTGAACCGCCATGAGCTGCAGCGGTTCTACTCCCTGAGACACATCTCCTCTGAGTTGGGCCGCGGCCGAGCCTGGCTCCGCTGTGCCCTCAATGAACACTCACTAGAGCGCTACCTACACACTCTGCTTGCAGACCGCATGCGCCCTGGGTAAGTGCTGTGTGTGTGTGTGTGTGTGTGGTGTGTGTGTGTGTGTGTGTATATTTATCTTAGGTCAGTTTGTGTGTGTGGAGTTTGGACCTTTCCTGGAAGTATATATTTTTTTCTGTGTGTTTTCTAGCACCTTCTATGAAGACTGGGCGTTTATTCTGGATGAGGAGCGAGCCAGCATGCTGCCCACCATGGCTGCAGGTGAGTGCATGACTCTGATAATTGTGGTGAAACTTATTCATATCTCTGCCATTCAGAGAGCTGCTTTACAGTAAGCGATGAGTTACAGTTCAGTCACTCATTCCCTGTGTGATGTGAACGAAAATAGAAATGCAACATGCTAAGTTTTGTTTTCATGAGCTGAAATAAAAGATCCCAGATATATGCCATATCCACAAAAAGCTTATTTCTCTCAAATTTTGTGCACAAATTTGTTTACATCCCTTTTTAATTAGCATTTCGACTTTGCTTAGACAATCCTTTCACCTGACAGTTGTGGCATATCAAGAAGCTGATTAAACAGCATGATCATTACACAGGTGCTTCTTGTGCTGGGGACAATAAAAGGCCACTTTCTTTAGCCACAATGTCAGCCCAGGACCTCCACATCCGTCTTCGTCACCTGCGGGATATTCTGAGACCAGCCACCAGGGCAGCTGATGTCAATGTTGTGAACAGAGTGCCCCATGGAGGTCTCCCGAGTGTCGCAGCGTCACTACAGCCTAGGGTTCAATACCAGGCTGTGTCATTACCGGCTGTGACCGGGAGACCTCATAGGGAGGCGCACAATTGGCCCATCTTCGTTCGGGTTAGGGGAGAGTTTGGCAGCGGGGGGTTTACTTGGCTCATCGCTCTCTAGCGACTCCTTGTGGGGTGCCGAGTGCCTGCAGGCTGACTTCGGTCGTCAGTTGAACAGTGTTTCCTCCGACACATTGGTGCAGCTGGCTTCTGGGTTAAGCAGGCGTTTGTTAAGAAGTGCAGCTTGGCTGGTCTTGTTTCGGGGGACACAGGACTCGACCTTCATCTCTCCCGAGCCCGTTGGGGAGTTGCAGCGATGAGAAAAGATCGGCAGAATAAGGTAGGTGAAAAAGAGTGCCCCATGGTAGGGTTATGTATGGGCAGGCATAAGCTTCAGAGAACGAACACAATTGCATTTTATCTATGGGAATTTGAATGCACAGAGATACCGTGATATCTTGAGGCCCATTGTCGTGCCATTCATCCGCCGCCATCACCTCATGATAATGCATGGTCCCATGTTGCAAGGATCTGTTCACAATTCCTGGAAGATGGCCTGTATACTCACCAGACATGTCACCCATTGAGCAGGTTTGAGATGCTCTGGTTCAGCGTGTTCCACTTGTCACGAACCGGCTCAAAGCCCGTAACAAAGGGAGACAACGTGGAGATAAGGTAGCAAAATATATATTTATTAACTAAAGCAACTAAGTATAATATACAATGGTGTGTGTAATCAGTAGTGTGAGTGTTTTGCATGCATGAATGTGATAATGCAGGGTGTTGAAAGGTGCCAAAGCAAACAAACAAAATGCCACCAAGAACCACAACAGAATCTACAAAGGGTGTCTGCATGGAGAGAGTCTCTTCCATGAATGTGGAAGAGGTCTATTTATCCTGGGAGACACCTGGCCCAGGTGTTTCCCATGTAACTGACGACCCTCCCAACTCCGCCCACCGGCATCCTAATAAGGAAACAAGAACAAAGAGAGAATACGGCAGACAGAGTGGGAGGGTTGTCACATCCCCCCCCCATAAAACAACATAACAGCCTCTGCGTCCCAAATTGACACAGCCTCTGCGTCCCAAATTGACACAGCCTCTGCGTCCCAAATTGACACAGCCTCTGCGTCCCAAATTGACACAGCCTCTGCGTCCCAAATTGACACAGCCTCTGCGTCCCAAATTGACACAGCCTCTGCGTCCCAAATTGACACAGCCTCTGCGTCCCAAATTGGTGAGGGGTTATGTGTTCACACCACCTGCCCCATCCAACCTCCTCCTCCCCAGACCTCAGAAACCTTTGCGCATAGGAAGCAATATTTAAGAGGAAAGAAGAACACAAGACCAGGAGGGAACAGACAGGAAATATGGAACATGACAACCCGAAACAATGGTCAGCCACATAAACATTCAGGAACATGGCACAAAAGACCACAGCAGCTACAAACTCCAACGAAAAGTAAATCAGGGTCCTTCTTAATTTTTACAACTCCCAACATTTCATAGTCACTTCCAACGATTCATAGTCACTTCCAACGATTCATAGTCACTTCCAACGATTCATAGTCACTTCCAACGATTCATAGTCACTTCCAACGATTCATAGTCACTTCCAACGATTCAGAATTTCAATCATTTCAATAATTTAACCTTGTAGTGTTCAGCGATCTTCAACAGCTGTTCTTGAGTACATAATTCTAACAGTTCCTCTGATGGAAAGCGAATGAACTTGTGTACATGAGACACCATAGTCATAAGTAAATATTCTTGCTCAACCCTTCTGCTGAGCACCTCAGACCACAACCAGAGAAATGACAATCACCCTGAGCACCACAGAAGAGAGATGAGATACAGAGCTTCCCCAAAACCTACAATAACTCAACCCTAGTCTTCGTGCAGATTTGCGGTGGGTATTTACGCACTGTAGCCCGCTGGCAAGGAAATAGAACTCCCCAGCATGCTGGAAAATTCCACCAAGCCACGGATGTGCCCCCGAGACAACTGCTCAGTCCACAGACACCACACAAAAATAACAAACATTTAACCATGCCCAACATGTCCAAAATTGAAACACGTCGCTAAGCCTATCAGGGGAAAAAGGCTACAGCTCCGGGTAGCAAGGTCCACTACCCTACACAAATCTCCTACCGAGGTACACAGCCGATTTACTCACCTCCTCAGACTGACTTCCCAACAGAGAGTAGAACAAGTTCAGGCTAGGCAAGGTCTGGAAACAACCCATTATACTCTCTCCAACGCAGCACACAAACCAAACAACAAAGGCAACCAATACTGGGCCGATCACACTCAAACACAATATTCAAACCAAATACGTACCTTCACGGTCTCCCAAACCAATAGTTCAAAGATCCCGGATGAGCCACCACTTGTCACGAACCAACTCAAAGCCCGTAACAAAGGGAGACAACGTGGAGATGAGGAGTAGCAAAATATATATTTATTAACTAAAGCAACTAAGTATAATATACAATGGTGTGTGTAATCAGTAGTGTAAGTGAGTGTTTTGCATGCATGAATGTGATAATGCAGGGTGTTGAAAGGTGCCAAAGCAAACAAACAAAATGCCACCAAGAACCACAACAGAATCCATGAATGTGGAAGAGGTCTATTTATCCTGGGAGACACCTGGCCCAGGTGTTTCCCATGTAGCTGACGACCCTCCCAACTCCGCCCACCGGCATCCTAATAAGGAAAGGAGAACAAAGAAGGAATACCGCAGACAGAGTGGGAGGGTCGTCACACAGTTCTCACCAATATCCAGCAATTTTGCACAGCCATTGAACTCTATGTGAAGGAGATGTGTCGTGCTGCATGAGGCAAATGGAGGTCACACCAGATACGGACTTCTTGTTGTTGTTGGTCAATGCCCCTACCTTTTTAAGGCAGTGGTTCTCAAACTTTAAACATTCAACCTCCAGCTGCGTACCCCCTCTAGCACCAGGGTCTGTGCACTCTCAAATGTTGTTTTTTGCTGTCATTGTAAGCCTGCCTCACACACACTATACGATACATATATTAAACGTACGAAAGAGTGAGTTTTTCTCACAACCCTTGCTTGTGGGAAGTGAGTAAGAGCTCTTATAGGACCAGGGCACAAATAATAATCAATAATGTTGCCCTTTTAATTTAACCATCTTACATATAAAACCTTACTTATTTATTCAAAATTGTGAATAACTCACCACAGGTTAATGAGAAGGGTGTGTTTGAAAGGATGCACATAACTCTGCAATGTTGTATTGGAGAGAGTCTCAGTCTTAAATAATTTTCCACACACAGTCTGTGCCTGTATTTAGTTTTCATGCTAGTGAGGGCCGAGAATCCACTCTCGCATAGGTACATGGTTGCAAAAGGCATCAGTGTCTTAACAGCACAATTTGCCAAGGCAGGATACTCTGAGATCAGCCGAATCCATAAATCTGGCAGTGGCTTCTGATTAAATTCAATTTTCACAGAACGGCTTGTTGCAATTTAGATGAGGCTCTCTTGTTCAGATGTTGGACTATAGGCAGGTCTTGATAGGGTTAACGAATCCAGTCGTTTGTGTCATCTGTTTCGGGAAAGTACCTGCGTAATTGCGCACCAAACTCACTTAGGTGCTTTGCTATATCACATTTGACATTGTCCCTAAGCTTGAGTTAATTTGCACACATAAAAATCATACAATGATGGAAAGGCCTGTGTGTTGTTGTCCTTTGTTAATGAAGACAGAGGAGCTCCAACATCTTAATCATAGCCTCAATATTGTGTATATAGTTGTGGAGAGTCTCTGTAATCCTAGATTCAGATCATTCAGGCAAGGGGAAAAAACATCCCCCAGATAGGCCAGTCGTGTGAGAAACTCGTCATCATGCAAGCGGTCAGACAAGAGCAAATGATGGTCAGTAAAGAAAACATTAAGCTCGTCTCAATTCAAAAAGATGTGTCAATACTTTGCCCCTTGATAACCAGCATACTTCTGTATGTTGTAAAAGTGTTACATAGTCACTGCACGAGAGGTGAGGGGCCTTGCTTTAACAAATTTAACCATTTTCACTGTAGTGTCCAAAACGTCTTTCAAGCTGTCAGGCATTCCCTTAGCAGCAAGAACCTCTGCAGTGTACCCAAGTGGCGTCGGGAGCAACTGCTTGCACGCGCATTACCACTCCACTATGTCTCCCTGTCATGGCTTTTACACCATCAGTACAGATACCAACATGAGCAGCAGCTACATACAGACCGTTAGTGGAATTCCCACGAGAGAGTAACGGTTCATGTGATTAGATGTTAATTATTTGACTAGGCTATCTATATTTGACATTGTTGTTATTTTTCTGAACACTAAATTGTTTCATTATATTTTTGGCAGTGAAACGAGGCTACTCAGGCGAGGAAAAAAAAAACCTTACCCAAATGTATAGCCCTGTTTTCAATATGTGAATAAAAAAAATTATAAAATATATATTTTTTTGTATTTAAAAAAATAAAAAAATAAACATGTTAATCATATTTTTATTTGGCGTACCCTCAACAAAATTGCAGGTGTAAGTGTACCCCAGTTTGGGAATACCTGTGTTATGCAGCTGTTTGTCACAGATACCTTATCTCTTTTCCTGGTCATGTGAAATCCATAGATTAGGGCATCATTTATTTCAGTTGCCCAATTTCCCAATATGAACTTCACCTCAGTAATCAGTAAGCTTTGAAATGGTTGTGATTTGATATTTTTGTTCAGTGTAAGTATGGAGGAACCAATTCACCTTATCCACTACCGCTAGTGCTCTAACTAGGCTGTGCTGTGTGAATGACTTCTAACTAGACCCTCTTTCTCACACAGGACTGAAGTCCATCCTGTTTGCCATCAACATCGACAATAAGGACCTAAATGGTGTGATCCGAGCAGGCTCCTCCTCTTCCGTGAGCCACCTCCTGAAGGAGTCCACCCAGGGCATAGGGAGCTTATGGAAGGAGTCGACCCAGGGGGTGAGCACTCTGCTCAGGGAGATCAGCACCACCACCACTGTGGTGCCAGGCTTCATCCCCACCCACTGCCCTGACGGCTCCACAGACCCACTGCCTGTCCTGCCCCGCAGCGCCTCCGCAGGTAGGGAGGAGAATTTACAATCAACTTAGACACAGAAGGGGAACAGTGGATATAACCAATTATTTATATTCAGTTCTATTCATATTCTTACTAAGATGATGATGATAATAATATGCCCAAAAACATGGATATGAAACTGACTACTTTTTCTCTCTCCTCTCCAGACTCTGGCCTGAGGAAGGAGCGACGGAGGAAAAAGAAAATCACCAACATCATCTCATTCGATGACGACCTGGATGGGGGAGCAGAGGATGAGGATGAGGAGGTGGGGGGGAGTACTGCCACTCTCAGGAAGAGCACCACTGCTCCTCAGGTCAGTCTGGAGGAGGGCACTGACCCACTGGAGCCCTCCTCCTCCCTCTCGCCTCCCCAGAACGGGATGCCCGAGCCTGGGATAGTCAGCTGGACCAGGTCTCCTCCTTTCTCCAGGGCTCTGCCAGACTCCAGGATTATTGATAATGATGAGGAAGAGGAGGTGTACAAGAGCAGACCACAGCTACAGAGCCCCCTCCATGACAGGGCCAGCACTAACCAGTGAGTAACTATGGAGACTTTCACTTTCTTAACCATACAAAGCATGGTGGGAAACTCTTAAACAATGATTGATATAAACAAGTGTACTTGCTGTGGTGTGTGTGTGTGTGTGTGTGTGTACAGAGTGGTGGTGGGGAGCCTATCCAGTGTGTCCACGTGTAGCCCTCTGCAGGCCATGACTGATCATGACAGTTCAAACATCCTCATTCCTGTGGCCTCCAGCCACTCCTACTCTCAGCCAGGTGAGCCAGGCTCCTCCCCTCTGTTCCTCAACCCAGTCCTCTGGGCTCACCAGTCAATTCTTACACATTCACAGAAGTTTGGTTATAGTGTGTTGGTTCATATTGTTCATTTTTGGAGTTTGTTTCTATAGAAACGGCAGACTATTGTTAAAAGACAATAGTTGTGTGACGTTACTTAGAGGTAATTATACAGTACCAGTTAAAAGTTTGGACACCTACTCATTCAAGTTTTTTTATTTTATTTACTATTTTCTACATTGCAGTATAATAGTGAAGACATCAAAACTATGAAATAAACATATGGAATCATGTAGTAACCACCCTTTGCCTTGATGGCAGCTGTGCACACTCTTGGTACTTTTTTGGTCACTCCATGATTCCATATGTATTATTTCATAGTTTTGATGTCTTCACTATTATTCTACAATGTAGAAAATAGTAAAAAAATAAAAAAAACTTGAATGAGTAGGTGTGTCAACTTTTGACTGGTTCTGTACATTTACTAAGCTTCTGTTGAATATGGGAAGCATATTCTTAAAGCAGACAGATTTGATCCAAAATATTCCTCAGCATTGTTTGCACTTTCATTTTGTTTCAGTCGGTTCAGTGGAGGATACGGTTGCATTTCCTGTACAGACAGATTCCACAGGCAACCACGAGACAACCAGAACCCAGCTGCAGTTCAAGTATGTTGTCAGTCAATTTTACATGCACATGATCTTAACAAGGGAGGGAAGAAAACCGAGCTCACTTCAATAGTTCATAGTTTTGATTTTAACAAAGCAAATTTGAGGACAAGACTACCTAAATCCTATCAGCATATTGACTGTAGCACTCGTGCGGGCAATACACTCGATCACTGCTACTCTAAACTTCCACAATGCACGCACGGCCCTCCCCAACCCTTCCTTCGGCAAATCCGACCACGACTCCATTTTGCTCCTACCGTCCTACAGGCAGGAACTCAAACAGGATGTACCCGTGACTAGAACTATTCAACGCTGGTCTGACCAATCGCAATCCACACTTCAGAATAACATCGATTTATATGCTGATTCCGTGAGTGCGTTTATAAGTAAGCGCATCGGAGACTATTAAAACCTACCCTAACCAGAAACCATGGATAGATGGCGGTATTGGCGCAAAACTGAAAGCACAACCCACTGCATTCAACAATGGAAAGATGACTGGGAATATGGACAAATATAAACGGTGTTGTTAATCCCCCCAAGGCAATCAAACAAGCGAAATGTCGGTATAGGGACAAAGTGGAGTCGCAATTCAATGGCTTAGACATGAGACGTATGTGGCAGGGTCTACAGGCAATTACGGACAACAAAATGAAAAACCAGCCACGTCATGGACACCGACGTCACGCTTCCAGACAAACTAAACACCTTTGCCCGCTTTGAGGATAATACCGTGCCACCGACGTGGCCCGCTACCAAGGACTGCGGTCCACGTCGGTGGCACGGTATTATCCTCAAAGCGGGCAAAGGTGTTTAGTTTGTCTGGAAGCGTGACGTCGGTGTCCATGACGTGGCTGGTTTTTCATTTTGTTGTCCGTAATTGCCTGTAGACCCTGCCACATACGTCTCATGTCTAAGCCATTGAATTGCGACTCCACTTTGTCCCTATACCGACATTTCGCTTGTTTGATTGCCTTGGGGGGATTAACAACACCGTTTATATTTGTCCATATTCCCAGTCATCTTTCCATTGTTGAATGCAGTGGGTTGTGCTTTCAGTTTTGCGCCAATACCGCCATCTATCCATGGTTTCTGGTTAGGGTAGGTTTTAATAGTCTCCGATGCGCTCCCTCTCCTCCTCCATGGCCGACATTTAAATGTGTTAACCCTCACAAGGCTGCCAGCCCAGACGGCATGGCTGGTGAGTTTACGGACATATTCAATCAATCCTTTCAATCCACTTCTGCTGTCCCTACATGCTTCAAGATGGCCACCATTGTTCCTGTACCCAAGAAGGCAAAGGTAACTGAACTAAATGACTATCGCCCCCGTACACTCACTTCTGTCATCATGAAGTGCTTTGAGAGACTAGTCAAGGATCATATCACCTTACCTGCCACCCTCGACCCACTTCAATTTGCATACCGCCCCAATAGGTCCACAGACGATGCAATCGCCATCACTCTGCACACTGCCCTATCCCATCTGGACATGAGGAATATCTATGTAAGAATACTATTCATCAACGACAGCTCAGCATTCAACACCATAGTACCCTCCAAGCTCATCATTGAGGTTGACGACCAGGGTCTCAACCCCGCCCTGTGCAATTGGGCCCTGGACTTTCTGATGGGCCACCCCAGGTGGTGAAGTTAGGAAACAACATCTCCTCTTCGCTGATCCTCAACACTGGGGCCCCACAAAGGTGCGTGCTCAGCCCCCTTTGTACTCCCTGTTCACCCATGACTGCGTGGCCATGCACGCCTCCAACTCAATCATCAAGTTTGTAGACGACAACAGTAGTGGGCTTGATTACAATGAGGAGACAGCCTACAGGGAGGAGGTAAGGCCCTCGGGGGCTGTCAGGAAAATAACCTCTCACTCAAAGTCAACAAATTGACGGGGCAGCAGTAGAGAAGGTGGAACGTTTAAAATAAAAAAAATGTTCCTCACCGTACAAATCACTGACAATCTGAAATGGTCCGCCCACACAGACAGTGTGGTGAAGAAGGCGCAACAGCGCCTCTTGAACCTCCAGAGGCTAAAGAAATGTGGCTTATCACCTAAAACCCTCACAAACTTATACAGATGCACAATTGAGAGCATCCTGTCGGGCTCTATCACCACCTGGTATGGCAACTGCTCCGCCCACAACCGCAAGGCTCTCCAGAAGGTGGTGCGGTTTGCACTATGCATCACCGGGGGTAAACTACCTGCCCTCCAGGACACCTACACAACCCGATGTCACAGGAAGGCCAAAAAGATCATGAAGGACAACCACCACCTGAGCCACTGCCTGTTCACCCCGCTATCATCCAGAAGGCGAGGTCAGTACAGGTGCATCAAAACAGGGGCAGAGAGACCAGAGAAACGGCATTATCTCAAGGCCTTCAGACTGTTAAACAGCCATCAATGACACAGAGAGGCTGTTGCCACTTTAATAAATGGATCACTAGTCACTTTAATAATGGCACTTTAATAATTTTTACTTATCTTGCATTACTCATCTCATGTGTATATACTGTTTTTTTATACCATCTATTGCATCTTGCCTAAGCTTCTCGGTCTTCATTCATTCATATATTTATATGTACATATTCTTATTCCATCCCTTTACTTAGATTTGTGTGTATTATGTAGTTGTTGTGGAATTGTTAGATTACTTGTTAGCTATTACTGCACTATCGGAAATAGAAGCACAAGCATTTCGCTACACTCGCATCTGCTAACCATGTGTATGTGACCAATAAAATGTGATTTCAATAGTCTTGAGAGTTATTGGATGGAGATATGCACGTAACATTCTCTCTCCCTCTGTGGTGTTGCAGCTTGGAGGCCAGCCCGCCTGGCCAGAATGCACCTCTCTCCAGTGTCCTTCCCAGTGCCACCCCCGGTTTACCAGAGTCCATGACAGTGGGTGAGTGTGTGTGGTATACCTAACATGTGTTTTAAGAAGGGAATTCAGTACGATGAGAATTTTTTTTATTCAACCAGGAGATGGCACTGTTAATTCAGTATTGGTGTGCCCTGTGTGTACTCAAACTGTAGTCTCCAGTTTATAGGACTGAAACAGAATGGTACCCTCCGAAAATCATGTCTTCTTCGATAGATCTCATTTCTCTATACAACACACACCAGTCATCCACATTTCTTCTGCTCTATTGTCGTTCAAAACTTCCGGGAATATAAAATGTTTACACCGTTTACACGCTGTCTGTGTTTTCGCCTCTCGGACGTGATTTGTGTAATTCTCTAAAGCTTAGCAGAGGTTAGCCCCGCTGATGCTCATATTGATGTTATGTGTTTCCTGTGTGTGGATCTCACCAAGCCTGTAATGTTAGTCAGGGTATCAGGGCTGGGGATCCAAGTGTGACGGTCTGCTTTTGAGCACTGTGGAAGACCCACAGTCACGTCTAAAGTTGTAACTCTCGTCTATAGTCAAACACTCAAAGGATTAGCAGCTCTCAAAAGAGGAGTACTGTGTGTGTGTGTGTGTGTGTGTGTGTATAGATAGAGAACATTGTGTGCAGTATAAAGAACATAAGCCAAGGTCCACCATTATGTTAGCGTCTGCCACACACACACTATACAGCTCGTTAATGGATCGCCGGTGCTGTTTTCCTGTGGTGAACGCATGGTTATCGTAAATGTTACATTTCTGGAGCAGTGATGTGGAGTTGGGAGCTTCAGATATAATGGTTCTGTCCTCTCCTCCTCTAGCGCCCATCTTCATCATCCTCCTCTTCATCATCCTCCTCTTCACCTCAACCAGCCACTTAGCCGAGGCTTTGCGTTGTAGACCTACCTTTTGAAATGCGTCCGGGGCCAAAACAAGCTCCACTTCTAAGCTTCGTGGCTGTTGATAGCCAACAGCTGATCTGTATAATTTATTTGCTTATAATTGAGTAAATACTTTAGTATTCATAAGGCCTTGGCACTTGCCACTTTTTCCATAGCACTGCACTGAGAGAAGTAGGTCTATGTATTAGCCTATATACGTCATGTGAGTAAAGAGCTGTGCTGTGACTGTATGGTGTGTATGTATCTGGGCCGCGGTGCTATTTTAGTAGCATGGCTGGTCCCATGCTCATGTCAAGACTATTCAACTATATTCTTATGGGGGCCAGATTTGAAAAAGGTATTTTACAGGGGGGCAAGACATTTTCTTCATGGGATTACTAAAACTGGTATTAAAAAACAATGCAAAGACACAATTATGATGTTTATAAAGCACTTTTATTCAAATCAAATGTTGCTAAAAGTTCATTTTAAGTGCTTTAAGATGGGCATAATTCAATGCGTGCATTTCTTTAAATAATGGAACACATTTGTACACCGTTGACCTGCATCACATTCATTTCTACTTTCCTGTCCGTTTTATCTTTTGTTTTAATTTACACATGGGAAACCTTTTATGCATGGCATATCTCAGCTGACCAGCATCACATTCGGTTCTATTTTCCATTTCTTTATCATTTACCACTTTTTTTACACACAGAAACCTTTTATCTCAGTTGACTAGTTTTTGTGGAGGGCTCTCTCCCCCTGCATCAGTAGAGAACGGGTCCCTATAATAAACTGCACCACCACTGTAGGGACTTAAACTCATCAAATCTCGTTGCAAAGTTAGCTTTCAGTTTATCTAGAAACTCCAACATTACGGGATTGATCTGTGCTGATGATGACTGAATAAAATTGTGTGTAGGGAAAGCGAGCGTTTTGTTTGGGCTCAAATCAGAGGGGGAAATAACACACTTCAATTTCAGTCTTGTCAATAACTGTTTTATCCCTCCCTTAGTTTATTTGTATTTTTACAGGGACAGTGCACATTTTAATCAACCTTTCAGTAAAAGTGACTGTTTTAGGCAGCCGGCTAATTTTCAACCGCAGTCCCTGGGCCGGTTATTAAAAACAATAAAAATATTGATAAACAAGGAGCAGTGAGCACATGCAGAGCAACATAGGACAAGCAACACGTAGCACGCCGACAGACAGAGCAACATAGGACAAGCAACACGTAGCATGCCGACAGACAGAGCAACATAGGACAAGCAACACGTAGCATGCCGACAGACTGAGCAACATAGGACAAGCAGCACTTAGCACGCCGACAGACTGAGCAACATAGGACAAGCAGCACTTAGCACGCCGGCAGACGGAACAACATAGGACAAGCAACACGTAGCACACCGGCAGACGGAGCAACAGGACAAGCAGCACGTAGCATGCCGGCAGACGGAGCAACAGGACAAGCAACACGTAGCACGCCGGCAGACGGAGCAACAGGACAAGCAGCACGTAGCATGCCGGCAGACGGAGCAAAAGGACAAGCAGCACGTAGCACACCGGCAGACGGAGCAACAGGACAAGCAGCACGTAGCATGCCGGCAGACGGAGCAACAGGACAAGCAGCACGTAGCATGCCGGCAGACGGAGCAACAGGACAAGCAGCACGTAGCATGCCGGCAGACGGAGCAACAGGACAAGCAGCACGTAGCATGCCGGCAGACGGAGCAACAGGACAAGCAGCACGTAGCATGCCGGCAGACGGAGCAACATAGGACAAGCAACACGTGGCACGCCGACAGACGGAGCAACATAGGACAAGCAGCACGTAGCACACCGGCAGACGGAGCAACAGGACAAGCAGCACGTAGCACGCCGGCAGACGGAGCAACAGGACAAGCAGCACGTAGCATGCCGGCACGCAACAGGACAGCAGCACGTAGCACGCCGGCAGACAGAGCAACAGCAGCAACACGCTGGCAGACGGAGCAACAGGACGCAGCAGACGCAGACGGAGCAACAGGATAGGACAAGCAACAACATAGGACAAGCAACACGTGGCACGCCGACAGACGGAGCAACATAGGACAAGCAACACGTGGCACGCCGACAGACGGAGCAACATAGGACAAGCAACACGTGGCACGTCGATAGACAGACTTGTGGATCTGCTGCCGTGGGTTTTTCTGTTTGACTGAAGTACTAAGTGGAGCGAGGGGGCCATTAGGATCTTGAATACAAGACATGCGTCGTTGTATTGAACAAGATTTTCCCCACTCAGTAGCTCATGCTGTCTGTGGATGTAGCAGTGATGTCTACTCTATCCAGCACTTTGAGAGCCTGTAATAATAATAATAATAATAATAATATATGCCATTTAGCAGACGCTTTTATCCAAAGCGACTTACAGTCATGTGTGCATACATTCTACGTATGGGTGGTCCCGGGGATCGAACCCACTACCCTGGCGTTACAAGCGCCATGCTCTACCAACTGAGCTACAGTTGGTTGTACGCACACTGAATGGGTTTTAATGTTGTACAACAAGCTTGGGCCCAACCAGTTAAGCAGTATGTTAACCTGTTGCGATGAGCAATCCCGTATTTATAGCCTCAAGCTCATTAGCATAACACAACTATTCATGAAAATCGCAAATGAAATGAAATAAATATATTAGCTCTCAAGCTTAGCCTTTTGTTAACAACACTGTCATCTCAGGTTTTCAAAATATGCTTTTGAACCATAGCTAAACAAGCATTTGTGTAAGAGTATTGATAGCCTAGCATAGCATTAAGCCTAGCATTCAGCATGCAACATTTTCACAAAAACAAGAAAAGCATTCAAATAAAATCATTTACCTTTGAAGAACTTCAGATGTTTTCAATGAGGAGACTCTCAGTTAGATAGCAAATGTTCAGTATTTCCAAAAAGATGATTTGTGTAGGACAAATCGCTCCGTTTTGTTCATCACGTTTGGGTAAGAAACACAAACTTTTTTCCAAATTAACTCCATAATATCGACAGAAACATGGCAAACGTTGTTTAGAATCAAACCTCAAGGTGTTTTTCACATATCTATCGATGATAAATCATTTGTGGCAGTTTGGTTTCTCCTCTGAAGAAAATGGAACGCGCATGGACCTGGAGATTACGCAATAATTTTGACGGAGGACACCGGGCGGACACCTGGTAAATGTAGTCTCTTATGGTCAATCTTCCAATGATATGCCTACAAGTCACAATGCTGCAGACACCTTGGGGAAACGACAAAGTGCAGGCTCATTCCTGGCGCATTCACAGCCATATAAGGAGACATTGGAACACAGGGCATTCAAAATCTGGACCATTTCCTGTATGAAATTTCATCTTGGTTTCGCCTGTAGCATTAGTTCTGGGGCACTCACAGATAATATCTTTGCAGTTTTGGAAACGTCAGTTTTTTTTCTTTTCAAAGCTGTCAATTACATGCATAGTCGAGCATCTTTTCGTGACAAAATATCTTGTTTAAAACGGGAATGTTTTTTTATCCAAAAATTAAAATAGCGCCCCCTATCTCGAAGAAGTTAAGTGGGTGAGTATCATAGCATTGAAGTCCAGTTTTGCTGCCCCTGTAGTCAACCAATTTGGTATGTATGGGAAATGAGCTAGGTTGAGTGCATTAAATGGATTGAAGATGTCACTAAATAACAAACATCTGATACTCCTCATTAAGCAGTTTCTCTAGATACAGTATGTGTTGGCTTTCTACTGACAGCTGCTCTTGACAGCACTATAACCATTGCTTAATCACCCAACATCATTATGTAAAAGTTGATCAGGATACTCGGCAGACTACGAACAAGCGATGTTGCAGGCTAGATGTTGATCGGATAAAGTTTATGATAGCCATAACTTAACTCACCTCTGAGTTAAGCACACTGGTGTATCAGGCAGTGTAGTGATCTCATCTGCGGTGAAAAAGCTGATAGTCGGGCAGGCAGACCCTGTACCCCTGTTAGCAGCTCTGATTGGCTGTAACTTGTATGTTTGGTGACGATTGACAACAATTAATCGGTGGGACTACAGGAAAACAGATTCTCCAATTGAAAAATATTGAAAGAGGGCTCCTTTTTCGTATTAAACATCAGGTTTTTGCAGAGTTTTTGTAAATGTTCTAAAATTTATGTTCAGAATTTATCAAAGGGCCATTCTAAATTGAATAAAAGAGCCTTATCTGGCCCGTGGGCCACCAGTTGAGTAGCATTGCTCTATGTTCTGGACCTAACTTGTGTCGTCATGACAACGACAGAAGAGTTGGCTACAGGCAGCAGCGCATGCAGTATGAAACCAGTTTAGTATTTCATGTATCACTCAGCTCAGTGGCACAGTAGTGGTAGTGATGAGACTTCAATATGAGCTGAGTAAAAGAAATGTGACCAATAACCACTTTTCCAGATGTATTTTTTTGAATCTGTGTGTTTGTCTGTGTTTAACGGTCTCTCATCCACAGTGGAGCTCCACCAGGTCATAGTAGCCATGATGAACAGGAAGGATGAGCTGGATGAACACAACATGTGAGTCTCCTAATGTTGATGGTGTGAGTTGATCTTTGACATGTTGTGAAAAATCTAGTGGAATTTGGAGCTATGTGTATATATGTATTCTGGGACTGTTTTTTTGTGACTATATGGTTAACAGTATTGTGTTGTCTTCCGGGACTCGAGGTCCCTGCGTAGCCTGCTGGATGGGGAGATGGAGCACTCTGCTGGGCTGAGGCAGGAGACAGACGCCCTGAGGAGACGCCTGGATGAGCTGGAGGAGAGACACACAGCCAAGGTGCAGGCTCTGGGCAGGTGGGTGCTACTGGTGGTGTTTGTTCCCAACGCCAGGTTCCCATGGCTCAGTTGGTTTCCTATCCCTGTGCTACAATAAATCAGCAGATGTCACAAAGTGCTTCTACAGAAACCCAGCCTAAAACCCCAAATAGCAAGCAATGCAGATGTTGAAGCACGGTGGCTAGGAAAAACTCCCTAGAAAGGCAGGAACCTAGGAAGAAACCTAGAGGAACCAGGCTCTGAGGGGTGGCCAGTCCTCTTCTGGCTGTGATTTTAAAGAGTTCATGGCCATTAAGTCCAGATCGTTCATAGATGACCAGCAGGGTCATATAATAATCACAGTGGTTGTAGAGGGTGCAACAGGTCAGCACCTCAGGAGTTAACGTCAGTTGGCTTTTCATAGCTGAGCATTCAGAGGTTGAGAGAGGGAGAGGGTCGAAAACAGCAGGTCCGGGACAAGGTAGCATGTCCAGTGAACAGGTCAGGGCTCCATAGGCAGAACAGTGGACCATTGGTGGTTAGAAAATGAAAAACATGGATCTCAATGGAAACGGTCTTTAGAAGTTCAATATGAGCAAGTGTGTTTTTTGGGTGGAGTTTTAAGTGTATGAGTTGAGTATGCTCCTAAGGGCACTTTTAACATTTGAGCCACTTAGAACACTAAAAAAGTGTGACTATCTTAGCCAGCCCAGTTCTTCCACCTCGCTACACTTTTAAGCCAAACAGGAAACTCCAGCCAGCCACTCACACTCAAGTGCTATCCTCCACCCAAATCTGTCCTGATCTGATCAATAGTCTCTAAAAATACTGGAATTGGTAAGTAAGCCCTTCCTGTGTGTGTCTAACAAAGCCCCGTGGATGTGAGCTGGACTAAGATTCTCTCATAGATTTACCCACATTGATTCATCACAGTGAGAGGAGTGAGTACTGGGCTGGTTAAGATGTGGGCCGCACACTGACTGAGGCAATGCTTCTGACACGCATGTATGTAACACTGACTGACTGAAGCAATGCTCCTGACACGAATGTTCAGTGGGGCAAAAAAGTATTTAGTCATCCACCAATTGTGCAAGTTCTCCCACTTAAAAAGACAAGGCGTGTAATTTTCATCATAGGTACACTTCAACTATGACAGATAAATTGAGAAAAAAAATCCAGAAAATCACATTATAGGATTTTTAATGAATTTATTTGCAAATTATGGTGGAAAATAAGTATTTGGTCAATAACAAAAGTTTATCTCAATACTTTGTTATATACCCTTTGTTGGCAATGACAGAGGTCAAATGTTTTCTGTAAGTCTTCACAAGGTTTTCACACACTGTTGCTGATATTTTGGCCCATTCCTCCATGCAGATCTCCTCTAGAGCAGTGATGTTTTGGGGCTGTTGCTGGGCAACACGGACTTTCAACTCCCTCCAAAGATTTTCTATGGGTTTGAGATCTGGAGAATAGCTGGCCACTCCAGGACCTTGAAATGCTTCTTACGAAGCCACCCCTTCGTTGCCCGGGCGGTGTGTTTGGGATCATTGTCATGTTGAAAGACCCAGCCACGTTTCATCTTCAATGCCCTTGCTGATGGAAGGAGGTTTTCACTCAAAATCTCACGATACATGGCCCCATTCATTCTTTCCTTTCCACGGATCAGTCGTCCTGGTCCCTTTGCAGAAAAACAGCCCCAAAACATGATATTTCCACCCCCATGCTTCTTCCAAATGCTCTCTAACAAACTTCAGACGGGCCTGGACATGTACAGGCTTAAGCAGGGGGACAGGATTTGAGTCCCTGGCGGCATAGTGTGTTACTGATGGTAGGCTTTGTTACTTTGTTCCCAGCTCTCTGCAGGTCATTCACTAGGTCCCCCCGTGTGTTTCTGGGATTTTTGCTCACCGTTCTTGTGATCATTTTGACCCCACGGGGTGAGATCTTGCGTGGAGCCCCATATCGAGGGAGATTATCAGTGGTCTTGTATGTCTTCCATTTCCTAATAATTGCGCCCACAGTTGATTTCTTCAAACCAAGCTGCTTACCTATTGCAGATTCAGTCTTCCCAGCCTCGTGCAGGTCTACAATTTTGTTTCTGGTGTCCTTTGACAGCTCTTTGGTCTTGGCCATAGTGGAGTTTGGAGTGTGACTGTTTGAGGTTGTGGACAGGTGTCTTTTATACTGATAACAAGTTCAAACAGGTGCCATTAATACAGGTAACGAGTGGAGGACAGAGGAGCCTCTTAAAGAAGAAGTTACAGGTCTGTGAGAGCCAGAATTCTTGCTTGTTTGTAGGTGACCAAATACTTATTTTCCACCATAATTTGCAAATAAATTCATTAAACATACTACAATGTGATTTTCTGGATTTATTTTTCTCATTTTGTCTGTCATAGTTGAAGTGTACCTATGATGAGAATTACAGGCCTCTCATCTTTTTAAGTGGGAGAACTTCCACAATTGGTTGCTGACTAAATACTTTTTTGCCCCACTGTATGTAACGCTGACTGACTGAAGCAATGCTTCTGACACACATGTATGTAACGCTGACTGACTGAAGCAATGCTTCTGACACACATGTATGTAACGCTGACTGACTGAAGCAATGCTTCTGACACACATGTATGTAACTGACTGACTGACTGAAGCAATGCTTCTGACAACGCATGTATGTAACGCTGACTGACTGAAGCAATGCTTGACTGAAGCAACTGACTCACATGTATGTAACGCTGACTGACTGAAGCAATGCTTCTGACACACATGTATGTAACGCTGACTGACTGAAGCAATGCTTCTGACACACATGTATGTAACGCTGACTGACTGAAGCAATGCTTCTGACACACATGTATGTAACGCTGACTGACTGAAGCAATGCTTCTGACACACATGTATGTAACGCTGACTGACTGAAGCAATGCTTCTGACACACATGTATGTAACGCTGACTGACTGAAGCAATGCTTCTGACACACATGTATGTAACGCTGACTGACTGAGGCACATGTTTTCAAGCACACACGGACTCAGAGAAAGCCTTTTCCCTACCAGCATGGAGCTCGGGCTGTTCTTCCAGTGATGTTAGCAGAGCAGAAATGAGATCTCACCCAGGAAGGCGGCTGGGCAGGCGGCCAGGAGAGAGTGGGCCTGGTCAAAGAGACACTGGTCCTCTGCTCGGTTTGGAGGAAACACACACTGAGAGATTTCTTTCTTCTTACTTGGCACTGAGCGTTTCCTGAAGGTGGTTGAGAATGGGATATTGATGTACTGTAAAGACCCTTCCTAAGGTTTGGGTGGTTTTAATGTAGTTGTTGAGAGGATTTTAGTTGTTTTGCTGCTTTGTAAAGTCAATTATCTTGCTCTCTCAAGGGGCTACTGTACAGTTGAAGCTCCCACTTTTAACAGTCTTCTACTCTACTCCGTCTGCCTACTGTGCTGTGGGCACAGAGGAAGGTTTATGAAAGGAAAACCACAGTAAATGTTTGAAGTATTGTTTGTCGAGCCTCTAAATGGCACTCGGGAGTATTAGATGTAGACGTCCTGTATTTTATCCTCTGAGTGTTTTACTGTAATGTTTTCTCAAACTGGGGCAGGTTTATACTCCTGTTTTTTACTGTCAAATCCAAATCAAACCTCTGGGACTGCAATCCCAGAAGCCTTCAGTAGAGGTCAAACAGGAAGTTGTGGAAACTCTTCCTGCCTCTTACTCTTTCTGATATATGGACTTTTCCTCTCTCAGCTGATCCAATTTCACTAATGGGCTTATAGACCGTCCATTTTGACCGAGATGTTTGGGTGGAATAACCCCATGTGGAATACCCCCAAACTCCCTCAACGACACATGCCGGTTGTACAATACACAGCAAAGTTAGTGCTGTAGGATGCCTTTGAAACTTTCAGGGATACTTGTAATGCAGAATGATGAGCCCATATAAAATGAACTGTCTGGGACATATTCTCCAGTTCCAGTTGTCAGTCTGTTTCTGATCAGGGAATTGAATCTGGACAGATGCTGTAGATTTGGGTGTGGCTTGTGTAAGAACACAGCCCCTACATTATCCTCCTAGGTCGTTCTCTAAATTGTGTTTCTTTCAGTGACACCTTCATATTACTCTATAGCACAATAGATGGCTACACATACTCTCACAGTACAAAACATTAGGAACACCTTTCTAACATTGAGTTCCACCCCCTTTTGCCCTCAGAACAGCCTCAATTTATCGGGGCATGGACTCTACAAGGTGTTGACAGCTTTCCACAGTGATGCTGACCCATGTTGACTTCAATGCTTTCCATAGTTGTGTCAAGTTGGCTGGTTGTTGTTTGGGTGGTGGACCATTCTTGATACACAGGAAACTATTTTGCATGAAAAACCCAGCAGCATTGCAGTTCTTGACATAAACCGGTATGCCTGGCACCTACTTCCATACTCCGTTCAAAGGCACTTCAGTTTTACCCATTCACCCTCTGAATGGCACAGACACACAATCCATGTGTCAAGGTCGATACATTTTCACGTCGATACAGTGCGATCCGTGTGCACAGTTGGCCAGAGAACTGATCTCTCTACCTGCCTACCTGCTCCCTGCCTGCCCTGCTCTGTCTCTCCCATTCTGGTACAGGTACCATTGCCACCCTCTCTATCCCCGGAGCTTTGCTCGCCTACATCAGACTCATACATCGCTGACTTTTTATTGATCTGTGGTTGGACTATTTGATTAGTGACTCTTAGGGCAATAAATAAAAACAAACATGTTGCTGTTGTTCATGTTGCTGTTGTCTACCCTTGGCTTTTACAATGTTGGCCATGTTGCTGTTGTTCATGTTGCTGTTGTCTACCCTTGGCTTTTACAATGTTGGCCATACTTTTCGAGCCCGTTGCTCTGTGAATAAGGAAATATATGACTGTTTCTCCCTCGAGTTTTGTGAGAAACCCCACTCTTGCTCCGGAAGTGCACGTGAGAACTATGCACATTTCTCTCAAACAATATGTGAGAAATCAGACTCTTGCGCTTACATTTCAGGACTGTTCTCTTGGTACTTAATCATGTCTCTGGACTTCATACATCTCCTGAAATATGTGTCTCTAAAGACTCTGGTGAATATGGATTGTTGGTCAAGTGTTGTCTGTAAATCCAAATGTTGTAGCCCTCGATCTAGACTTGCCATCATCTTGCTGCTTCTATTGTCTGGAAATGTGCGATCTAACCCAGGTCCTGACATTCTTACCCCTGCCCAATTAAGTAGTCAGAGTTGCCTGAAGTTTTTGCATATGAGTGTAAGAAGTCTTCTGCCGAAGCTTGATTTTGTGAATCTATGGACAACAGCTGCCGACCCTGACGTATTTATGCTTTCTGAAAAATGTCTCAAAAAATATATTACTGACTAAAATATTGGCATAATTGGTTACAATGTTTTTCGTACAAATCATAAATCTAAGGCGTTCTGACTTCTGTTACTAAACCTAAGCAACTTGAAAATCTGTCTTTGAACCTAAACCTTGGCTCATTTTTAAATATTGTTATAGACCTCCATCTGCACTATTGGCTCTCTGGATTGTATTTTCAAATTGTTTTCACAGAATGTCAATTCTCAGTTTGTCCTGATGGGTGATCTGAATCAGGACTGGCTAACATCTCGTACTGATCAATTAAAAATTCTATGCAATATGCAATCTCACTCAGGTTGTCAACAGTGTAACTAGGTTGAATATAAAATGTCCTCTTTGATCTTAACCATTACTCATCGTTTTAATGCTTCTGGTATTTTTGCAAATGACATAAGTGATCACTGTGCTATTGCCTGTGTGTGAGATGGTAAAATTCCTAAGAAATCTCCAAGTGTAATTACGAAAAGAAACCTAGAAACGGTTTGATATTCAAGTTTTTTTTGCATGATGTATCTAGCATTGGATGGAATTAATATCTGATGTTGAACTAGCCTTTTCTTACTTCCACAACACATTCCAGGATGTATGTAATAGGCCCCTTTAAAAAAAGAAATCAGAATTAAGGGCATAGAGAACCCTTGATTTACTAAGGAACTTACTAAAATCATAAGGAAACAAAATGCTATGTAGGCTAAAGCAAGAAGAGGGTCTGGTTCAGGAGATTATTGGATAGCTTTTAACCTCTTGAAGCTATGGGGGCGCTATTTCATTATTGGATAAAAAACTTGCCTGTTTTAAGCGCAATATTTTGTCACAAAAAGTTGCTCGACTATGCATATAATTGACAGCTTTGGAAAGAAAAAACTGACGTTTCCAAAACTGCAAAGATATTATCTGTGAGTGCCCCAGAACTGATGCTACAGGCGAAACCAAGATGAAATTTCAAACAGGAAATGAGCAGGAATTTTGAGGCTCTGTTTGCCAATGTCTCCTTATATGGCTGTGAATGCGCCAGGAATGAGCCTGCCCTTTCTATCGGTTCTCCAAGGTGTCTGCAGCATTGTGACGTATTTGTAGGCATATCATTGGAAGAATGGCCATAAGAGACTACATTTACCAGGTGTCCGCCCGGTGTCCTTTGTTGAAATTGCTGCGTAATCTACAAGCTGCACGCAGTCATCCAGTGATTGAGAGGAGAGCGGAGGCTTCCACGAACGATATACCATGAAGAGATATGTGAAAAACACCTTGAGGATTGATTCTAAACAACGTTTACCATGTTTCAGTCAATATTATGGAGTTAATTTGGAAAAAAGTTTGACGTTTTGATGACTGATTTTTTAATTTTTTTGGTAGCCAAACATGACGCAGAAAACGGAGCGATTTCTCCTGCACAAATAATCTTTCAGGAAAAACTGAACATTTGCTATCTAACTGATGGGTGTGGCTATGATCTGTAAATTGAAAGCAGACCACTACCTGAAATCTACTTCAGATAATCTAAATAATCCATCAAAACTTTGGCAAGTAGTGAAAGGTTTGGAGTGCAAAAAAGATACACAGCTTCCCAAACAATTGTTGGTCGACATACAGATTGTAACTGAGAGAACGTTCATCCTGAAAGCCTTGAATCATTTTTTAGACGCAGGCAGTTTATTTGAAAAGGTCATAGGTATAATTGACCTCCCTATGAATTTACCTGATACCCCTGTGTAGTCCTTCACCAGGTTCCCCTTTTCATCCTTCTCTGTTTCAGAAGTATGCAAAACCCTGAAATAAATTGATGGAAAAAAATCCCCTGGCCCTGATGAACTATACCCCTGCTTCCTACACCTAGCTGCAGACATCATTGCTCCCCCTTAACATGTATTTTTAACCTCACACTTGATGTTAAGGAAATCCCCAAGTTATGAAAATCTGCTTTTGTACTGCCTCTCCTGAAAGGTGGAGATCCTTCGCTACTTGACAACTATCGACCCATATCAAAATTGTCTGTATTGTCAAAGGTACTGGAGTCCTTAGTTAGTAGGCAGCAAAATGCCTACTTCCAAGAAAACAACATCTTAAATGGAATGCGAATCCGGTTTTTAGGTTTGGCCACAGCACTGTTTCAGCAACGTTGAAGGTTTTAAATGACATCCACTGTGCTCTTGACAATAAGTTACATTGTCTATCTTTATTGTGGACCATGCTGTGTTCGTGCAAAGGTTAAAATGTTGTGGAATTACTGGTCATGATCTAGATTGGTTTATAAATTACATATCAAATCGTACACGATGGTTATAAATTTGAGTCCATAGAGGTGTGCTCAGGTGTTCCTCAAGTTTTTTTGGGGGGCCCACTGTTTTCATTTTGTATATCAACAACATTGGGGATATTATTGAAACAGCGGATATTCATTTTTATGTAGATACTGTTCTTTATTCAAGTGGTAGTAGTTTATATTTAGCTTTTGAAGATGACCAAAGAGCATTTAACATCATACAACAGAATCTGTATGATTTTTAAAGATGATTCTAAATTAGGGTAAAACATAATGCATGGTATTTTCAAATGCCAGGCATGTTATTAATTATGTCATTGCTACATTGGCTGGACATACTATAGAGCAAGTCAAACTGTACAAATATTTGGGTGTGTGGGTTGATGATAAGCTGAGCTTCACTGTGCATGTAGAGAACTTGATAAGGAAGCTCAAGCTGAGAATAGGTTTTTATTACCGGCGTAAGGCTTGATTTTCTTTGGAGGCCAGGAAGGAGCTGGTACGATGTACATTACTGGCAGTTTTAGAGGTGTGTGTGTGTGTGTGTGTGTGTGTGTGTGTGTGTGTGTGTGTGTGTGTGTGTGTGTGTGTGTGTGTGTGTGTGTGTGTGTGTGTGTGTGTGTGTGTGTGTGTGTGTGTGTGTGTGTGTGTGTGTGTGCAGTCCTCAAACACTACCCTGAGTGCACTTGATTCAGTGTATCATGCAGCCCTCAGATTCATTACAAATTAAAAACGTCTAACACAGCATTTTGATCCCTACAGTGCTGTTGGCTGGTCGACGTTGCGTAGGCTTAAATACTGGTATACACTTATTTATAAGGCCATATTGGGTAAAATGCCATTTTATCTCTGTTTTTTAATCAGGTCGGTAAATAAATATCAATTACAGTCCCATTCTCATTTGCTTCTAACAGTACCAAAAATTAGAACAGGTCATGGTAGAAATAGTTTTAGTTACTCAGCTGGTCCTGAAATTCTCTCCTGAACATTTAAAAATTTGATGATATAGTTTCGTTGGTGGAGTTTAAACACTTGATCGATGTAAATATCATAGAAGAGTGTAATTGTCCTTTAGTACAGCTTTTTTTTAGTTGTGTTTTATAGATTTGTTTAATGTCGTGTTAGTAAATGTAAGTTGTTTTGTCTGAAACTTTGTTCCCTCTGCTGCTATTGGACCAGAACATCTCTTTTCCAAGAGAGACATCTCAATGAGAAACCTGTATAAATAAAGGTAAAATAAAACAAATATAATGGAAAGAGCAGGTGTTCTTAATGTTTTGTACACTCAGTGTAGCTCTACTGCATAGACACACTGCCAATAGTTTGTCTTATTAAATAGATATGCATGTCTATATGCCATCTCTCTCTGTTTCTACAGTTGTGCTGACCCCATTTAGTTGACTGGTCGATTGTTTGGTCAATAGGCTGTTGGTCAACCAAAATGTCTTTAGTTGAGCAGTCAATTTTGAGTCTCATAGCAAGGGTCTGAATACTTATGTAAATACGTATCTTTTTTATTCTATTTAAAAAATAAATGTTTTTGCTTTGGCATTATGTATGAGGTATTGTGTGTAGATTTGAGGGAAAACAATATATTTCATCAATGTTAGAATAAGGCTGTAACTTAACTAAATGTGGAAAAAGTCAAGGGTTCTGAATACTCACTGTTGGGTACAGCTCTAATATACAGTGCTTTCAGAATGCACTGTCGGGTACAGCCCTAATATACAGTGCTTTCAGAATGCACTGTCGGGTACAGCCCTAATATACAGTGCTTTCAGAATGCACTGTTGGGTACAGCCCTAATATACAGTGCTTTCAGAATGCACTGTTGGGTACAGCCCTAATATACAGTGCTTTCAGAATGCACTGTCGGCTACAGCCCTAATATACAGTGCTTTCAGAATGCACTGTCGGGTACAGCCCTAATATACAGTGCTTTCAGAATGCACTGTTGTGTACAGCCCTAATATACAGTGCTTTCAGAATGCACTGTCGGGTACAGCCCTAATATACAGTGCTTTCAGAATGCACTGTTGTGTACAGCCCTAATATACAGTGCTTTCAGAATGCACTGTCGGGTACACCCCTAATATACAGTGCTTTCAGAAAGTATTGAAACCCCTTGACTTTTTCCACATTTTGTTACAGGCTGAATTTTATACGGATCAAATGGATTTATTTTATATTTTTCTTCCCAATTTTGTGATATCCATTTGGTAGTTAGTCTTGTCCCATTGTTGCAACTCCTGTACAGACTCCGGAGAGGTGAAGGTTGAGAGCCATGCGTCCTCCACAACATGACCATGCCAAGACATACTGCTTGCTTAACCCTTAATGTGTCAGAGGAAATACCCTACAGCTGTTGACCGTGTCAGCGTGCATGCTCCCGTCCCACGACACAGGAGTCGCTAGAGCGCGATGGGACAAGGACGTCCAAACCTTCCCCTAACCCAGACGACGCTGGGCCAATTGTGTGCCGCCTCTTGAGTCTCCCAGTCATGGCTGGCTGCAACACAGCCCAGGATCGAACCCGGATCTGTAGTGACGCCTCTAGCACTGCGATGCAGTGCCACTCAGGAGGCCCAAATGTTCTTTTTTTTATATATCTAGGCAAGTCTGTTAAGAAAAAAAATCTTATTTACAATGACTGCCTACTCCAGCCAAACCTGGATTACGCTGGGCCAATTGTGCGCCACCTTATGGGGACTCCTAATCATGGCCAGTTTTGATACAGCCTGGAGTCAAGCCTAGGTTGGTAGTGACGCCTCTAGCACTGAGAATGAAGTGCCTTAGAATGCTGCGCCACTCTGGAGCCATGGCCTACACTGGTCTACACAATACTCCATAATGTCAGTGCTGCTCAAGTTTCTGCTCAAACGGTCAGAAACAGACTCCATGAGGCTGGTATGAGGGCCCGACGTCCACAGGTGGGGATTGTGCTTACAGCCCAACACCGTGCAGGACGTTTGGCATTTGCCAGAGAACACCAAGATTGGCAAATTCACCACTGGCGCCCTGTGCTCTTCACAGATGAAAGCAGGTTCACACTGAGCACATGTGACTGACGTGACAGAGTCTGGAGTCGCCATGGAGAACGTTCTGCTGCCTGCAACATCCTCCAGCATGACCGGTTTGGCAGTGGGTCAGTCATGGTGTGGGGTGGCATTTCTTTGGGGGGCCGCCCATCCCTCCATGTGCTCGCCAGAGGTAGCCTGACTGCCATTAGGTACTGAGATGAGATCCTCAGACCCCTTGTGAGACCATATGCTGGTGCGGTTGGCCCTGGGTTCCTCCTAATGCAAGACAATGCTAGACCTTATGGGGCTGGAGTGTGTCAGCAGTTCCTGCAAGAGGAAGGCATTGATGCTATGGACTGGCCCGCCCGTTCCCCAGACCTGAATCCAATTGAGCACATCTGGGACATCATGTCTGTCTTGCACCACAGACTGTCCAGGAGTTGGCGGATGCTTTAGTCCAGGTCTGGGAGGAGATCCCTCAGGAGACCATCCGCCACCTCATTGGGAGCATGCCCAGGCGTTGTAGGGAGGTCATACAGGCACGTGGAGGCCACACACACACTACTGAGCCTCATTTTGACTTGTTTTAAGGACATTACATCAAAGTTGGATCAGCCTGTAGTGTGGTTTTCCACTTTAATTTTGAGTGACTCCAAATCCAGACCTCCATGGGTTGATAAATTTAATTTCCATTGATCATTTTTGTGTGATTTTGTTGTCAGCACATTCAACTATGTAAAGAAAAAAAGTATTTAATAAGAATATTTCATTCATTCAGATCTAGGATGTGTTATTTTAGTGTTCCCTTTATTTTTTTGAGCAGTGTAAAACAGACATTGAATATTCCTTTGAGCATGATGAAGTTATTAATTATATTTTGAATGGTGTATAATACACCCAGTCACTACAAAGATACAGGCCTGCTGCCCAATTCAATTGCCGGAGAGGAAGGAAACTGCTCAAGGATTTCACCATGAGGCCAATGGTGACTTTTAAAACAGTTAGAGTTTAATGGCTGAAAGGAGAAAACTGAGGATGGATAAACAACATTATACTTAGTCCACAATACTAACCTAAATTACAGAGCGAAATGAAAAACTCTTTGTTAATTCTTCTGTGGATTTTTTTAAATATGGCAGTTAGCAACCAAATGTAAGGTGCATTATCGCCACCAACTGGACTGCAGTGTGGACCTCATTCATCTCTCAATCACCCACATGGGTATATGCTTGTAAAAACCAATGAGTAGAGAGGCGGGACTTGCAGTGCGTCAAGCCTCTAAAATGGAACCAGGTTCTAAGTTCTAACCAAGTTCTATTTCAGTGCCTGGCTATGCAGACGCCTGTTGAGACACACCAGCAGTTTGGATGAAATGATTGAATAACATGTACTGTTTTTGCAACGGTCACGCACACAACGTGGGTTGTCTGATTAGTGTGTAAAACAAAAAATATGTAGTAAAGGAGCTATATATTTTTAAATAAGATCATCTTTGATAACTAACAGTCACCAATAAAAACTAGACGGTCAGCGAGAATCTGTTATAGTCACGAAGCATAAAGACACGGTGTAAGCCGTAAGTGTAGAATTACAGGAAATTCTGTGGTTAAAATCTTAGGGAAAACACTAACCGCGCGCGCCCATGCGGGAATGTTAACCTGCCTTTTCCATAGCAGGAGGGCACATTTGGAGTGATCAATAAGACACACCTGAGCTGTGGAATCACCTCCCTTGCCTCTGGAACTCCAGACATTTATTACCTTTAATTAAATCGCACCGGAATTGTGTCTCGGCTTGCCAACTGATAACAACGGCCCTATCGTCCCTCCGAGAGCTCATCAGCCGGCTTTTTGAGATCTCTTGTCCCGGGTGTCCTTTGTGGGGTGCAATGGGAGCCAATAAGCAGGGTACAACGAGAGCGGGGAACGAAGGGCAGGGGTTGTTAACAGCACTGTAATTCTCTTAGATTCTGATTTCCCCCCAAAACCAACAGTAAGTGTCCTCACAGGCCTTGTAAACACACGTTCTGCTACACACACTTCTTCTGAGCATACACACGCTTGCGCCTCCCTCATGCATAGAGTCTGTAGTGACAGTAAACAATCACATGAAACCTGTAGGGCTGCATGTATAATCCTGCTTCAGAGTTGAGGTTTAGAAGGCTGTAAAGCCTTGAGGTTTACACACTTACTGGTCCAGTCTGATGCGCTTTTTCTCTCTCTCTGGGCCTTGATTCTGTTGTGTCTGTGTCTGCAGAGAGAACGAGGTCCTCAAAGTCCAGCTGAAGAAATACGTGGGGGCTGTTCAGATGCTGAAGAGAGAGGGGAGTCAGGGCAATGACACTGGTAAGATACCACGCACGCACTCTCGCACAATGCTCCGTATTTAAACAGGGCAGGAAAAATGTATTCTCTTATGGATGACAAGGTCAGTGTTGAGCCACCACTTAAGGATGTAGTAAGTGAATAAAAAGCCTGGTTTGAGACATGCCTTTATGAAACATAATTAGTCCCCCCCCCCTTCGTTACTTAGTAATTTTGGGGAATTTGGATTAAAGTTGCTTTCTCTCCTGTTGCTTGGGGATATATCCACACTGTGCAAAGGGTACAGACATAAGACTGTTATATCAAAGGCAAACGGAATGGACATGGCAATTTAGGGAGACAGAATGCCTAATGTCATTTCGGGGGTAGAGACTGTGGTTATCAGTAATGATCTCGGTTTCTGTGGACACTATCTCCCTCCTACAGGGTTTTGACTAGATGGTATACAGCTTTTGTCAGATTTGACTTTTTACAGCAAGATGACGTCAGACATGGCAGTTCTGCTTCTAGCGCCTAAGCAATGTTGCATTTTTATTTTTGTGTTATATTTCTTACATTATTATATACAGCCGGAAATAACTTTTGGATATCAGAGCGGCGGTAACTCAGCGGCGGTAACCAGCATTACGAACAGGAATACGACTTTCCCGAATTAGAACCTTTGTTCGTACACACCAGGGCTATTGAACTTATCCCAGAGGCTGTTCCAAGACACCACCGGCAGAATAGAGGTATTCGGAGTGGACTTCTAGTCCGACTCAGGAGGCAGGCACACCATCCACCGTTTCCGAGTATATTACTCCCTAATGTTCAGTCTCTGGACAATAAAGTAGATGAGCTCAGGGTAAGGATCTCCTTCCAGAGAGACATCAGGGACTGTAACATACTCTGTTTCATGGAATCATGGCTCTCAGGATATACTGTCCCAATCCATACAGCCAGCTGGGTTCTCAGTTCATCGCGCAGACAGAAATAAAGAACTCACCGGGAAGAAAGGTGGGGATGTATGTTTCATGATTAACTGCTCATGGTGTGATTGTGATAACATACAGAAATTATTTTATTTACCCAACCTAGAACACTTCAATCAAATGCCGACCATGTTACCTTCCAAGAAAATTATCCTCTGTTAGTCACAGCCGTGAAAATTCCCCCTCATGCCGATACCATGACGGCCCTCAAGGAACTACGTTGGACTTCATGCAAACTGGGATCCACATATCCTGAGGCCACATTTATTGTAGCTGGGTATTTTAACAAAGCAAATGTGTGGAAAAAACGACCAAAGTTTTATCAACACATTGACTGTAGTACTCAATTAGGAAAACTATTAGATAACTGCTACTCGCCTACAAGGACCGCCCCGCCCTCCCAAATCAGATCACAACTCCATTTTACTCCTCCCTTGGCTAGATGGCAGCTTTCGCAAAACTGAAAGTGCTAACCAACGCATTTAACCACAGCAAAGTGACTGGGAATATGGTTGAATACAAGCAGTGTAGTTATTCCCTCCGTAAGGCAATCAAACAGGCAAAACGTCAGTACAGAGACCAAGTGGAATCGCAATTCAACGGCTCAGAAATGAGACGTTTGTGGCAGGGTCTACAGACGATCATAGATTACAAAGGGAAATCCAGCCATGTCGCGGACACCGTCTTGCTCCCAGACAAGGTAAAAACCTTCACCCGTTTTGAGGATAACACAGTGCCACCGACGCAGCCCGCTCCCAAGGACTGTGGGCTCGTGTTCTCCGTGGCCGACGGAAGTCATTTAAGGCCTGCCTTACAACAGGCCTACAAGCCCTCAGTCCAGCCTCTCTCAGCATATTGCTGACAGTCTGAGCACTGATGGCGGGTTTGTGCGTTCCTGGTGTATCTCGGGCAGTTGTTTCAATCCTGTACCTGTCCCGCATGTGTGATGTTCGGATCTACCGATCCTGTGCAGGTGTTACACGTGGTCTGCCACTGCGAGGACGATCGGCTGTCCGTCCTGCCTCCCTGTAGTGCTGTCTTAGGCATCTCACAGTACGGAAATGTATTGCCCCGTCCTGTCTCTCTGTAGCGTTGTCTTAGGCGTCTCACAGTACGGACATTGCAATTTATTGCCTTTGCCACATCTGCAGTCCTCATGCTTCCTTCCAGCATGCCTAAGGCACGTTCACGCAGATGAGCAAGGGACCCTAGGCATCTTTCTTTTGGTGTTTTTCAGAGTCAGTAGAAAGGCCTCTTCAGTGTCCTAGGTTTTCATAACTGTGACCTTAATTGCCCTACTGTCTGTAAGCTGTTAGTGTCTTAATGACCGTTCCACAGGTGCATGTTCATGAATTGTTTATGGTTCATTGAACAAGCATGGGAAACAGTGTTTAAACCCTTTACAATAAAGATCTGTGAAATTATTTGGATTTTTACTAATTATCTTTGAAAGACAGGGTCCTGAAAAAGGGACGTTTCTTTTTTTGCTGAGTTTATCCTTGTGTAAGCAAAATTTGATCTGAATTTATGCAGAAGGTTAGGAATATTTAAATAGCAGGTTAGGATATTTAGTTTACATTAGGAAAATAGTTTAAAATATTTATTCTTTTGACATTCATTTGACAAGCTTTATCTCTTCTAGCCATGACCCTCCTACAGAGACAGGGATTCTCCTCAGGCACTGTGTGGGACACCTTTAAGGCACAGAGATGCCGAGGATATCAGGAGCATTGCTTTTGTGTAAGTGTCAAATATACATGGCCAGGATTGGACGTCTGTCAATCTAATTGACAGACCTCCTGCGTGGGGGTAATACTTTTTATTCTAGTTTGTTGGTTTGAATGTAATGCTTGGTTTGAATGTAATGTTTTTTTATTTGACTTGGCTTCTGGCACTACTTAAGAGGAAACATGCACACAAGGGTTAGAAAAACATCCCAGACACGTTGCATCTCATCTCTCAGGTCTCAGCAATGACTCTGGCAGTCAGTCGTCAAATCTCCAACATGGATGTTTTTGTCTACGGTGACACACAGAGCAATGCTCTGGGACACTGACAACGTGGAATAATGAATTGATTTCCGGAAGGTTGTAGAATCCTGACAGAGTTTCCACACTAATTAAGGGCCTTGGCACAGCCGCCGCCTTGTGAATTACCCACAATCCTCCTCAGCCTTTCATGGTCCCCAGTGGAGTCAGGCCACACAGTGTACATGGTGACGCTATTGATGTAAATATCCCAATTTGGTTTTCCCTTGTTCTCTTTCGCCTGTTCTTCTCCCTCTCTTTGTGTATCTGTTTCTGTCTGTCTAAAGTGTAGAAGACAGGCATACTAAATCCCTTTTACATCTGAGTAAATGATTTCCACCTGCATCCCTTCAGTCCCTATTGCTAATGATGTGCCATACTCCATCAGGCTTTGGTGTTGAGTTGCAGCTGAAAGAGACGACAGGGGAAACACTGAGTTGATACACAAGCGCTACAATGCATGCTTTGTTTCATCATGTCCTGTCAACGCTGTTTGCCTGATCATCGCACAGCCTTTTGAAACTCCTCTAATGATACTGCTCAATACAGATGTGATCTTCTGAACGAAGCTCAGGCAGAGACAGGCTACTAACAACCCCTCTGAAACAGCTTTCCGCTCTGGATAAATTCCAACACTGTTTTCTCTTCCCTCCTCCTGACGTCTCGTCCATCCACGTTTGTTTGGATTGTCCCCAGCTGTTGTGACAGATTGGGTGTGTGTGTGTGTGTGTCACGGTGTCTGTGTTATTGCTGTGTGACTGACTGAATGTGGTGTGATGGGAAAGCACAGCAAATCGTTCCCATGTATATCATTATGTATGTTATGGGATGAGTCAGCATATGGTATTATTAGTACGGTGTATATTCTCTTGTGATATACTTCAATTTCTGAGTTTGCAATAAATATGAATACACACACTGTATTTCTATACAGAATGTTTAGCTTCACTCCCTGTAGGCTTGAGAGATGCAACATTTTTGCAGTGATTCCCCAAACTTTCAACTACCAAATGCAATCAAGTAAGCAAAATCCAGTACTAATAAACCGTGAAACAGTGGTCACAAAGGCATGTTAAATGGGAGTCAACTTTCTCTGGCTGTAGATCAGGATTCAAGCTCCTTCATGTAATCTTTTTGATTCTTTCCTTCCTTCCTGTTTACATTTAACACATTCATATTTCCTCCTTTTCTCCTAAATTTGATTCAGGCTCTCTCTGACCCCTGCTAAATTAGTCTAATAAAGCGTCTCACTTCATACACTTTAATACGGCGGTGATTTAAAAAATGAATCAACACATAGTGGAGTCGTCACTTCTCCTGCTCATTTGACAGACACAGATATGCTACCTAATGAGTGAAGCGACCAGCAGCATTTTCCACCTATGCGACTCAGGCTGCCAGAGAAATTTTAATAACACCATGTTACTAATTCATTACACACACACTGACGTATTTATCAGTCCTTCCTCAGAGCCGTAGGGTCAGCAGCAGCCGTCGTGGTGTTTGTGTGCACCCACGTATGTGTAATGGTGTTTATGGTGACGAGGCGGAGCAACAGGTCTCATCACCTAATCAACGATCACATCTGCCTCAATGTACTGCACCACCCCAACTGACCAATCTCATAAAGGGCTTCAGTAAAGGTGAGGGGGCAGAAGGGATGGCTGAGGGGGGGAGATGATGGAAGGTCAGGGGATGGCTGAGGGGGGGAGACGATGGAGGGTGGGAGGGGGGGCTTCAGGCTTCTGCAGGGAAACCCACATGAAGGGATTACATCTGGCTCCAGTCTAGTGTATTAAAAGGGTAGTCAGTCATTTACTGCATGACTGCCCAGACTGATAAAACACACGGCTCCTATTGATACTGCAGAGGAGAAGAGGGCGAAACACTATTCACCTATTGCTGCTCTTTTGACGCTATGATCACTCGGCTACACAGCTCCACTGTATTCACATCCTACCATACAATTGTCTGTACATTATGCCCTGAATCTTTTCTATCACGCCCAGAAATCTGCTCCTTTTAATCTCTGTCCCCAACGCACTAGACGACCAGTTATTATAGCCTTTAGCCGTACCCTTATCCTACTCCTCCTCTGGTGATGTAGAGGTTAACCCAGGCCCTGTAGCCCCCAGTTCCACTCCTATTCCCCAGGCGCTATCATTTGTTGACTTCTGTAACCGTAAAAGCCTTGGTTTCATGCATGTCAACATCAGAAGCCTCCTCCCTAAGTTTGTTTTATTCACTGCTTTAGCACGCTCCGCCAACCTTGATGTCCTAGCTGTGTCTGAATCCTGGCTTAGGAAGGCAACAAAAATTCTGATATTTCCATCCCCAACTACAACATTTTCCACCAAAATAGAACTGTCAAAGGGGGTGGAGTTGCAATCTACTGCAGAGACAGCCTGCAGAGTTCTGTCGTACTATCCAGGTCTGTGCCCAAACAGTTTGAGCCTCTACTTTTAAAAATCCACCTTTCCAGAAAAATCCACCTTTCCAGAATCCACCTTTCCAGAGACATGAACTGGGATATGCTTAACATCACGGCCGTCCTACAATCTAAGCTAGATGCCCTCAATCTCACACAAATGATCAAGGAACCCACCAGGTACAACCCTAAATCCGTAAACATGGGCACCCTCAGACATTATCCTGAACAACTTGCCCTCCAAATACACCTCCGATGTCTTCAATCAGGATCTCAGCGATCACTGCCTCATTGCCTGTATCCGCTACTGGTCCGCGGTCAACCACCCCTCATCACTGTTAAACGCTCCCCAAAACACTTCTGCAAGCATCTCGAATCCCACAGTACCTTCTCCGCTGTGCAATCCAGTTTCACGGGTGCACCTCAGCCACGCTCAAGGTACAAAACGATATCGTAACCGCCATCGATAAAGGACAGTACTGTGCAGCAGTCTTCATCGACCTGGCCAAGGCTTTCGACTCTGTCAATCACCATATTCTTATTGGCAGACTCAGTAGCTTAGGTTTTTCTAATGACTGCCTTGCCTGGTTCACCAACTACTTTGCAGACAGAGTTCAGTGTGTCAAATCGGAGGACATGTTGTCCGGTCCTCTGGCAGTCTCTATTGGGGTACCACCGTGTTAAATTCTCGGGCCGACTCTTTTCTCTGTATATATCAATGATGTTGCTCTTGCTGCGGGCGATTCCCTGATCCACCTCTACGCAGACGACACCATTCTGTATACTTCTGTCCCTTCCTTGGACACTGTGGTATCTAACCTCCAAACGAGCTTCAATGCCATACAACACTCCTTCCGTGGCCTGCAACTGGTCTTAAACGCTAGTAAAACCAAATGCATGCTTTTCAACCGTTCGCTGCCTGCACCCGCACGCCCGACTAGCATCACCACCCTGGACGTTCTGACCTAGAATATGTGGACATCTATAAGTACCTAGGTGTCTGGCTAGACTGTAAACTCTCCTTCTAGACTCCTATCAACCATCTCCAAAATCAAATCTAGGGTCAGCTTTCTATTTCGCAACAATGCCTCCTCTACTCACGCTGCCAAACTTACCCTAGTAAAACTGACTACCCTACTGATCCTCGACTTCGGCGATGTCATCTACAAATAACTGCCAATACTCTACTCAGCAAACTGGATGCAGTTTATCACAGTGCTATCTGTTTTGTTACTAAAGCACCTTATACCACCCACCACTGCGACTTGTATGCTCTAGTCGGCTGGCCCTCGCTACATATTCGTCGCCAGACCCACTGGCTCCAGGTCATCTACAAGTCCATGCTAGGTAAAGCTCCGCCTTATCTCAGTTCACTGGTTACGATGGCAACACCCACCCGTAGCACGCGCTCCAGCAGGTGTATCTCACTGATCATCCCTAAAGCCAACACCTCATTTGGCCGCCTTCCAGTTCTCTGCTGCCTGTGACTGGAACGAATTGCAAACATTGCTGAAGTTGGAGACTTATTTCCCTCACCAACTTTAAACATCTGCTATCTGAGCAGCTAACCGATCACTGCAGCTGTACATAGTCCATCTGTAAATAGCCCACCCAATTTACCTACCTCATCCCCATACTGTTTTTATTTATTTACTTTTCTGCTCTTTTGCACACCAGTATCTCAACTTGCACATGATCATCTGATCATTTATCACTTCAGTGTTAATCTGCTAAATTGTAATAATTCGCTCCTATGGCCTATTTATTGCCTACCTCCTCATGCCTTTAGCACAATGTATATAGACTATTTTTTTCCTACTGTGTTATTGACTTGTTTATTGTTTACTCCATGTGTAACTCTGTGTTGTTGTCTGTTCACATTGCTATGCTTTATCTTGGCCAGGTCGCAGTTGTAAATGAGAACTTGTTCTCAACTAGCCTACCTGGTTAAATAAAAAAATAAAAATTGGCATGGTAGCAGCACATCATGGCAACAGCACAAAACATGGTACAAACAGTATTGGGTGCAGACAACAGCACAAAAGTCAAGAAGGGAGCGACAACAATACATCACCTGAAGCAGCCACATCTGTCAGAGTGTCCATGATTGAGTCTTTGAATAAAGAGATGGAGATAAAACTTTCCAGTGTGAGAGTTTTTTGCAGCTCGTTCCAGTCGCTAGCTGCAGCGATGTGAAAAGAGGAGCGATCCAGGATGTGTGTGCTTTGGGGACCTTTAACAGAATGTGACTGGCTGAACGGGTGTTGCATGTGGAGGATGAGGGCTGCAGTAGATATCTCAGATGGGGGGAGTGAGGCCAAAGAAGGTTTTAATAAATAAGCATCAACCAGTGGGTTTTGCGACGGGTATTCAGAGATGACCAGATTACAGAGTATAGGATGCAATGATGTGTCCTATAAGGAGTATTGGTGGCAAATCTGATGGCCGAATGGTTAAAGAATATCAAGACAGTAGAGCACCCTTAACTGCCGATCTATAAATTATGTCTCCGTAATCTAGCATGGGAAGGATGGTCATCTGATGCAGGGTTAGTTTGGCAACTGGGGTGAAAGAGGAGCAATTTACGGTAGAGGAAACCAAGTCTAAATGTAACTTTAGCCTGCAGCATTGATATTTTCTGAGAGAAGGACAGTGAACCATCTAGCCATATTCCCATGTACTTGTATGAGGTGACTACCTCAAGCTCTAAACCCTCAGCGTTTGTCCCTCTCCCCACAGGTGGGATTACTTTCTTCTCACCAAACCACATGACCTTTGTTTTGGAGGTGTTCAGAACAATGGTTAGAGTAGAGAAAGCTTGTTGGAGAGCGTTTAACAAAAAATCAGGCGGGGGGCCAGCTGAGTATAAGACTGTATCATTGCATTTAAATGGATGAGAGAGCTTCCTACTGCCTGCACTATGTTGAGTAAATTGAGAAGAGCTTGGGGCCTAGGATCGAGCCTTGGGGTACTCCCTTGGTGACCGGCAGTGGCTGAGACAGCAGATGCTCTGACGTTACACACTGCGCTCTGAGAGAGGTAGTTAGCTAACCAGGCCAAAGAACCCTCAGAGACACCGATACTCCTTTGCCAGCCCACAAGAATGGAATGGTCTACCATATCAAAAGCTATGGCCAAGTTAAAATAGCAGCACAACATTGCATAGAAACAAGGGCAATGGTGACATCATTGAGGACCTTTAAGGTTGACGTGACACATCCATAACTTGGGCGGAAACCAGATTGCATACCAGAGAGAATGCTATAGATATCAAGAAAGCCAGCCAGTTGATGATTGACAAGTTTTACCAAAACTTTTGATAAACTTGGCAAAATAGAAATTTGCCTATAACAGTTAAGATCAGCTTGATCTCCCCCTTTAAATAATGGACCTGAAGTTGGTAGGTGCCTTCCAAGCAATGGGAACCTCCCCAGAGGGGACAGGTTGATAAGGTCCGAGATGGGCTTGGTGATTATGGGGGCAGCAACCTTAAAGAAGAAAGGGTCTAAACCATCTGACCCAGATGTTTTTTTGGGGTCATCTGTGTGTGTCTGTCTGCGTGTGTCTTCCAAGACAGTGTATTAAATCACAGCGACAGCTGAACGTTTCAGCCACTTGCAGTCATCTGCCGATACTCAGATTTAAATTAAACTTCAGAGGCCCTTGCACGGTGCCACTGCAAAGCACTCTGGGGCTGCTCGCCAGGTCGTAGGGCTTAGTGATGTCACAGAGAGGCTATCCTCTGCTGGGCGGAGACAGTAATCAAAGCCGATTGGTGCTCTCCGTGGCGCCCTACTGGTCCAATACTTGTCACACAGGGACTCAAAGATATGTGATGATGAAATCAAGAAGAGACCGTGCTGCTTGCTCCTCCCTGTGGATTCACTTTAGTCTACTTCTAAAGTGATTTAAAGGGAAGGAGTGTGGACACTTATGATGATGGCTATTGCTTAGAGTTGCTTCAAGGCTTATTTGAAGTGCTGTGAAAAGTGTCACTTAAAATATAAATCCCCCAGCAGATCTCTATGTACTTTTTTTTTTGCTTAAAAAAAAAAAACTTCTTAAAAAGAGTCTTACTCTTAGGAGAATAATTTGCTGTGTGATAACTGTAAGACACCTAAGCATAAATAACTGAGTCTTTTCATGTGCTCAGAAAGGAATATGTACTGAATCTGAGCGGAGAGCCCTCACTCTTTCACACACACACACACACACACACACACACACACACACACACACACACACACACACACACACACACACACACACACACACACACACACACACACACACACACACACACACACACACACACACACACACACACACACACACACACACACACACACACACACACACACACTTTCTCTCCCTTTCTCCCCCTCTCCCTTGCTCTCCCTTTCTCCCCCTCTCTGGTGTGAGTCAGAAGTTAATGACAGGGTTGGGAGGTGTGGGTCAGGTAGTCCATCCCCTCTGTTGTTCTGGCCGAACACTGTTGAGTTCCCTGATGATCCTTTGGTAACTGACTGGACTATGATGCAACACAGGTTGTCGAACTATACTGTAAAAAATACTTCCCCCAAAGATGACTACATATACACCACATAACCAAAAGTATGTAGATACCTGCTCATCAAACATCTCATCCAAAATCATGGGCATTAATATGTAGTTGGTCCCCCTTTGCTGCTACAACAGCCTCCACTCTTCTGGGAAGGCTTTCCACTACATGTTGGAACATTACTGCGGGGTCTTGCTTCCATTCAGCCACAAGCATTAGTGAGGTCGGGCACTGATGTTGGCCGATTATACATGGCTCGCAGTCGGCGTTCTAATTCACCCCAAAGGTGTTCGATGGGATTGAGCGCAGGGCTCTGTGCAGGGCAGTCAAGTATTTCCACATCGATCTCGACAAAACATTTCTGTATGGACATCGTTTTGCTTACGGGGGCATTGTCATGCTGAAACAGGAAAGAGCCTTCCACAAACTTTTGCCACAAAGTTAGACACACAGAATTGTCTAGAATGTCATTGTATGCTGTAGATTTAAGATGGAACTAATGGGCCTAGCCCGAACCATTATTCCTCCTCCACCAACCTTTACAGTTGGCACTATGCATTCGGTCAGGTAGCGTTCTCCCAGCATCCGCCAAACCCAGATTCGTCCGTTGGACTGGTAAATGGTGAAGTGTGATTCATCACTTCAGAGAACATATTTCCACTGCTCCAGAGTCCAATGGGGGAGAGCTTTACACCACTCCAGCCGACGCTTGGCATTGCACATTGGTGATCTTAGGCTTGCTCGTTCAAGAAAACCCATTTCATGAAGCTTCCGACGAACAGAGGCAGTTTGGAACTCGGTAGTGAGTGTTGCAACTGAGGACAGATGATTTTTACGCGGTACGCACTTCTGCATTCTGCGGTCCCGTATTGTGAGCTTGTGTGGCCTACCACTTCACGGCTGAGCCGCTGTTGTTCCTAGACCTTTCCACTTCAAAATAACAGCCCTTACAGTTGACCAGGCGAGCTCTAGCAGGGCAGAGATTTGTCGAACTGCCTTGTTGGAAAGGTGGCATCCTATGACAGTGCCATTTTGAAAGTCACTGAGCTCTTCAGTATGGGCCATTTTACTGACAATGTTTGTCTGTGGAGATTGCATGGTTGTGTACTCAATTTTGTACGCCTGTCAGCAACTGGTTAGGCTGAAATAGCCAAATCCACAAATTTTAAGGGCTGTCCACATACTTTTGTGTATTTAGTGTATCTGTGAGAGTGTAATGAAATGTGCAGCTGTGATTAAACATGTGCTTCATCATGTGATTCATAATCTGATAATATGGAACATGCTGTACATGTTACACTCCTAATATAGGATACATCTGCTGGCTCTAGAAATGGCCTGCCTGTTCTATATTTCTATGTATTAATCAGTGATTAGTTGGTAAAATAGCTCTTGTTATATTTATTAATTTTTAAACCTGACATTTTGTTATGGTGTTATCAGTTTTAATTGAGTGTGTTTGATAGTCGGGCATTGAGACAAGCTCTTTGGTTTATAAGTCATGAAGGGTTGGATTAGAACAAATTTCTCATCATTCTGTTCATGTATTTCACACCATGTTCAGGGCCTTGCAGAATATCTGGAAAAAGGTGTATTTTTTTAACTGGGATTATGAGAGAACTACTAAAAACTGAAACCAAATAATAAAGATACTGTATCTCAGTTGGAAAGAGTTCCAAGGTGTGAAATGTTCAATTAAGCGGTGGACTTCCGCTGTGTTTGCGTACGGGGGCATTGTACAGTGGGGCAAAAAAGTATTTAGTCAGCCACCAATTGTGCATGTTCTCCCACTTAAAAAGTTGAGAAAGGCCTGTAATTTTCGTCATAGGTACACTTCAACTATGACAGACAAAATGAGAGAAAAAAATCCAGAAAATCACATTGTACGATTTTTAATGAATTTATTTGCAAATTATGGTGGAAAATAAGTATTTGGTCAATAACAAACAAGCAAGATTTCTAGCTTTCACAGACCTGTAACTTCTTGTATAAATCCTGTTGGGGACACCCGCTCCCAGCTGGGATCCCCCCCCCCACACCCTCAGCTGGAATGTGGCGCATGGAACACAAAAATATTCCTAAAAATATTTAACCTCCACACATTAACAAGTCCAATAGCTCAAATGAAAGATAAACAAGTTGTTTATCTACCCAGCAAGTCAGATTTCTAAAATGTTTTACGGCGAAAACATAGCACATATTTATGTCAAACCACCACCAAAGACATAGCTCATTTGCATAGCCAAGTAGGAAAAAATATGCAATCAACAAACGCAGGATTAAAAGAAAAATCATTTCGCTAACCTTTTGAAATCTTCATCAGATGACAGTAATATAACATGTTACACAGTACATTCATTTTTTTTCAATAATCTGCAATATATATCCATAAATCTCTGTTTACAATGACGCATCGTTCAAAAAATGCTACTAAAATGTCAGGAGAAATGACGATAGCTCCGGCAGATAACGTCAGCTAACAAGGAATACACATCATAAACTTTGACTAAATATGCATGTTCTACATATGTATAGGAAGATACACTTCTTCTAAATGCAATCGCTGTGTTACATTTATTTTTAACGTTACAGGTTGCGTTCACTAGGCTATACTAGGAGTCGGCGCTCCAAAAGTAGCATTCTGGCTCCTCTATCTTGGAGTCCACAGAAACCCAAATTTACCACATAAATATTCCCTTACCTTTGCTGTTCTTCCATCAAAAGACCTGGAAGGGATTATACTTACCAAAACAGCGTTTAGTTTTCAAGTCTGCGTCTTTCGGTTCTCAAAACTACACATTTCGGTCAAAATGTAGCCAAAAGTCAAGTGGATGCGCACCAAAACGTCGAACTTACATATTATATGTCGAGTAAACTTGTCAAACTAACTTCATAATCAAGCTTTAACATGTTATAAAGGTGTACAGCAATTGTGAGGACGAACAGAAACACAGGCATCGTTCAATCGATCTTGGAAAAAAGACAGGACTTGACCAGAGCGCGCATAAAAGTGACCTATTTTTTCGCGTGACCGAGAGCTTTCGGCACGCTCAAACTCCCGTGAGCGCGCGATTCTCACAATGAGAAGCCCCATTGAAAGCAGGGATCGCGCTGAACACGTAGGAACTGTTCCCAGAGCTGTAACTGTTTGGGAAGGGTGTTTGCGATGGCGTCAAAGTTGGGCCAACTTTTATCATGACAAGAGATAGTTTAGGAGAATGCATGCCCTGACAGTTCTGCTTTACATAGAGACAAAACTTAAACGGTTTTAGAAGCTTTAGAGTGTTTTCTATTCGATAATATTTTTTATATGCATATATTAGCAACCTTTGACAAAAATGTATCCTGTTTAATAAGGGCACCAAATTCCTCCAGTAGGGGCAGTAAACAGCCTTAGCACTGACAGGTTAAGAGGCTCCTCTGTCCTCCACTCGTTACCTGTATTAATGGCACCTGTTTGAACTAGTTATCAGTATAAAAGACACCTGTCCACAACCTCAAACAGTCACACTCCAAACTCCACTATGGCCAAGACCAAAGAGCTGTCAAAGGACACCAGAAACAAAATTGTAGACCTGCACCAGGCTGGGAAGACTGAATCTGCAATAGGTAAGCAGCTTGGTTTGAAGAAATCAACTGTGGGAGCAATTATTAGGAAATGGAAGACATACAAGACCACTGATAATCTCCCTCGATCTGGGGCTCCACGCAAGATCTCACCCCGTGGGGTCAAAATGATCACAAGAACGGTGAGCAGAAATCCCAGAACCACACGGGGGGACCCAGTGAATGACCTGCAGAGAGCTGGGACCAAAGTAACAAAGCCTACCATCAGTAACACACTACGCCGCCAGGGACTCAAATCCTGCAGTGCCAGACGTGTCCCCCTGCTTAAGCCAGTACATGTCCAGGCCTGTCTGAAGTTTGCTAGAGAGCATTTGGATGATCCAGAGGAAGATTGGGAGAATGTCATATGGTCAGATGAAACCAAAAGAGAACTTTTTGGTAAAAACTTTTTAAAAACTTGTCGTGTTTGGAGGACTAAGAATGCTGAGTTGCATCCAAAGAACACCATACCTACTGTGAAGCATGGGGGTGGAAACATCATGCTTTGCGGCTGTTTTTCTGAAAAAGGACCAGGACTTGTAAAGGAAATAATGAATGGGGCCATGTATCGTGAGATTGAGTGAAAACCTCCTTCTCTCCCCTCCTGCAAGGGCATTGAAGATGAAACGTGGCTGGGTCTTTCAGCATGACAATGATCCCAAACACACCGCCCGGGCAACGAAGGAGTGGCTTCATAAGAAGCATTTCAAGGTCCTGGAGTGGCCTAGCCAGTCTCCAGATCTCAACCCCATAGAAAATCTTTGGAGGGAGTTGAAAGTCTGTGTTTCCCAGCAACAGCCCCAAAACATCACTGCTCTAGAGGAGATGTGCATGGAGGAATGGGCCAAAATACCAGCAACAGTGTGAGAAAACGTTTGACCTCTGTCATTGCCAACAAAGGGTATATATTACAAAGTATTGAGAAACTTTTGTTATTGACCAAATACTTATTTTCCACCATAATTTGCAAATAAATTCATAAAAAATCCTACAATGTGATTTTCTGGATTTTTTTCTCATTTTGTCTGTCATAGTTGATGTGTACCTATGATGAAAATTACAGGCCTCATCTTTTTAAGTGAGAGAACTTGCACAATTGGTGCCTGACTAAATACTTTTTTGCCCCACTGTATGTTTACACCGTGCCAGGCACAGAGAAAAAGTGAGTTTGGCTTCAAGTTCAAAACATTACTTGATATAGGACAGAAATCAAATCTCTGACTTAAAATATTCGACACTAGAAACTGACCCATGAAATCCTTGTCCTCCTTTTGAAATGGGCTGCATTAATAATTCACGTAATGGTGGTTGTAGGGAGAGTCAATATTTTTATATATATTTGTTTGTCTTTAGGCCGACCTCTTGACCTAATAGTCAGGCTGGATTTGAGTGAACAGCCTCTGGAGAGGGAGAGAGAGAGCGGGAGAGAGAGAGAACACCAAATCATGATTACTTGACACATTGGAAATAATTAACAAAAAAACAGAGCAAACAAGAATGCTATTTGGCTCTAAACAGAGAGTACACAGTGCCAGAGTGGCTGACCCAAAATTAAGGAAAGCTTTGACTATGTACAGACATAGTGAGCATAGACTTGCTATTGAGAATGGTGGTCGTAGGCAGACCTGGCTCTCAAGAGAAGACTGGCTATGTGCACACTGCCCACAAAATGATAGTGGAAACTGAGCTGCACTTCCTAACCTCCTGCCAATTGTATGACAATAATAGAGACACATATTTCCCTCAGATTACAAACTCAAAGAATTAAAAAACAAACCCAATTGTGATAAACTCCAATATCTACTGGGTGAAGTACCACAGTGTGCCATCACAGCAGCAAGATCTGTGACCTGTTGCTACAAGAAAAGGGCAGCTGGTGAAGAACAAACCCCATCGTAAATACAACCCATATTTATGTTAGTTTATTTTCCCTTTTGTACTTTAACAATTTGCACATATGACATTTGAAATGTCTTTATTCTTTTGGAACTTTTGTGAGTAATGTTTACTGTTAATATTTGTTTATTTCACTTTTGTTTATTATCTAGTTAACTTGCTTTGGCAATGTTAACATATGTTTCCCAATAAAGCCCCTTGAATTGAGAGAACAAAGAAGAATAAAGAAGGAGCGAGAACAAAGTAGAGGGAGCAGAATGAGTTAGGTACATTATACCTGGATTTTTAGCTGTGGCAACGTTCCTTTCATCCTCGCAGTAAGAGAAGTCTGTGCCTGTGAAAGCTCCTTTTAGTATTTGTGTTAGTTTGACTATGAAACCCTGTTGGGCCAGCTGTTGATACCAGCACAACACTTCCTCAAACTTGAGTGGATAGTGAATGTGTGGCTGGTAATATGAAAGGGAAAGGGGGATCCCTAGTCAGTTGTACAACTGAATGCATTCAACTGAAGTGTGTCTTCTGCATTTAACCAAACCCCTCTGAATCAGAAAGGCTGCTGTTGGAAAACAGGATCTTAATATACAATGAACAAAATTATAAACCCAACATGTAAAGTGTTGCTACCATGTTTCATGAGCTGAGATAAACAAATCCCAGAAATGTTCCATACACAAAAGTATTAATCTCAAATGTTGTGCACAAATTAGTTTACATCCATGTTAGTGAGCATTTCTCCTTTGCCGAGATAATCCATCCAGCGGACAGATGTGGCATATCAAGAAGCTGATTAAACAGTATTATCATTACACAGGTGATTCAGTGCCCTTGCAATAATAATGTTCACCACGCGCACAACTTGCTGCATCACATTCCGTAAGTCTCAGTCTTTGAGTTTAGCCACAAGTGCTTCCTGATGAATGATACAATGAAACATAATAAATTCGGGAATATCCTCTCTTTCTCATCAGGCCTATAAGTCCCTTCTCCTTCCCTCGCATGTTTGAAGTGCCGTCAGTGCATACAGATGGCAGATTTGACCAGTCAATATTATTATCAGCAAAACAAAATGTAATAAGGGCTTTCAGAATATCCTCTCCTCGTGTTGGTCCCTGAAGTGGCAGTAAACATAAGTTCCTCTCTGAACTACTTGTTTTGAGGGAGGAGGACCCAAACACATAATTGGGAAATTACATCAGTGCTTTCATCAAGCGCAATACTAAAACAGTTTAAAAACGTACCATCAGTTGCTTACCGATGTCCTCGTCGTGTCTCGTCAGGTCTGAGAGTTGCAGTCCCTTATTTGCTTTAAAATAGCTTCCTTCTTTGTGTAATCAGCATACAATATTTTAGCTGAGGCCAAAAAACATTATTTGACAATCTCCGCGTCTGTGTAGGCCTTCTTGTTTCTTGTGTAGGCCTCCTTGTTTCTCGTGTAGGCCTTATTGTTTCTCGTGTAGGCCCTATTGTTTCTCGTGTAGGCCTTCTTGATTCTCGTGTAGGCCTTCTTGTTTCTCGTGTAGGCCTTCTTGTTTCTCGTGTAGGCCTTATTGTTTCTTGATTCTCGTGTAGGCCTTCTTGAATCACGTGTAGGCCTTCTTGATTCTCGTGTAGGCCTTCTTGATTCTCGTGTAGGCCTTCTTGATTCTCGTGTAGGCCTTCTTGATTCTCGTGTAGGCCTTCTTGATTCTCGTGTAGGCCTTCTTGATTCTCGTGTAGGCCTTCTTGATTCTCGTGTAGGCCTTCTTGATTCTCATGTAGGCCTTCTTGATTCTCGTGTAGGCCTTCTTGTTTCTCGTGTAGGCCTTCTTGTTTCTCGAGAGTATCCAAGCAATCTCATATGTTGCCTCTTGTTTTCTCTTCAACAGTGCTAGAACAGTCCATCATTTGTTATTATTTGAGCTGTCCTTTGATTTGTGCTATTTTGTTGTTTCTGGGGTTGCTTTGTGGCAGATATGTATTTTCAAAGTGGGCATGGTGTGACTGGAAATGGTGCTCTAAATTTGCTCGTTTAAAACAATTGACTGCCTTCTGGCAAATAAGACACTGAGCTAGTCCTAATCATGCAGTACAAAAAAATACTTGTCTGTCCATTTCTCTGAAACTTTGTTCTTCTTGAATCGACCGTATCCTTCTCTTAGCCACCGCAGCTGTGTTAGTTATGTAAGCTAGCTGCATTTCCCTGCTGCCATCTTCCTGATTTTTCCTGGTTCTCCAGTGGTTGTTTGTTCATAAACTCAGCAAAAAAAGAAGTAGTTGTGCCAGAAGCCAAGTCAAAGAAAAAAAACATTATTCAAACCAACAAACTAGAATAAAAAGTATTACCCCCACGCAGGAGGTCTGTCAATTAGATTGACAGACTTCCAATCCTGGCCATGTATATTTGACACTTACACAAAAGCAATGCTCCTGATATCCTCGGCATCTCTGTGCCTTAAAGGTGTCCCACACAGTGCCTGAGGAGAATCCCTGTCTCTGTAGGAGGGTCATGGTTAGAAGAGATACAGCTTGTCAAATGAATGTCAAAAGAATAAATATTTTAAACTATTTTCCTAACGTAAACTAAATATCCTAACCTGCTATTTAAATATTCCTAACCTTCTGCATAAATTCAGATCAAATTTTGCTTACACAAGGATAAACTCAGCAAAAAAAGAAACGTCCCTTTTTCAGGACCCTGTCTTTCAAAGATAATTAGTAAAAATCCAAATAATTTCACAGATATTTATTGTAAAGGGTTTAAACACTGTTTCCCATGCTTGTTCAATGAACCAGAAACAATTAATGAACATGCACCTGTTGAATGGTCGTTAAGACACTAATAGTTTACAGACGGTAGGCAATTAAGGTCACAGTTATGAAAACCTAGGACACTAAACAGGCCTTTTTACTGACTCTGAAAAACACCAAAAGAAAGATGCCCAGGGTCCCTGCTCATCTGCATGAACATGCCTTAGGCATGCTGCAAGGAGGCATGAGGACTGCAGATGTGGCCAGGGCAATACATTGATATGTCCGTACTGTGAGATGCCTAAGGCAGCGCTACAGGGAGACAGGACGGACAGCTGATCATCCTCGTAGTGGCAGACCACATGTAACAACACCTGTACAGGATCGGTAGATCCGAACATCACACCTGCGGGACTGGAACAGGATGTCAACAACTGCCCGAGTTACACCAGGAACGCACAATCCCTCCATCAGTACTCCGACTGCCTGCAATAGGCTGAGAGAGGCTGGACTGAGGGTTTGTTGGCCTGTTATCTGGTGAGGACCTGCCTTACATCACCGGCAACAATGTCGTCTATGGGCTGAAACCCACTGTCGCTGAACCAGACAGGACTGGCAAAAAGAGCTCTTCACTGATGAGTCGTGGATTTGTCTCACCGGGGGTGATGGTCGGATTCATGTTCATCTTTTGAAGGATTGAGCGTTACACCGAGGCCTGTACTCTGGAGCGGGATCGATTTGGAGGTGAAGGGTCCGTCATGGTCTGGGGCGCTGTGTCACAGCATCATCGGACTGTGCTTGTCATTGCAGGCACTCTCAACGCTGTGTTACAGCGAAAACATCCTCCTCCCTCCTGTTGTACCCTTCCTGCAGGCTCATCCTGGCATAACCCTCCAGCATGACAATGCCACCAGCCAGACTGCTCATTCTGTGTGTGATTTCCTGCAAGATAGGAATGTCAGTGTTCTGCCATGGCCAGCCTAGAGCCTGGATCTCAATCCCATTGAGCATGTCTGGGACCTGTTGGATCGGAGGGTGAGGGATAGGGCCATTCCCCCAGAAATGTCCTGGAACTTGCAGGTGCCTTGATGGAAGAGTGGGGTAACATCTCACAGCAAGAACTGGCAAATATTGTGCAGTCCATGAGGAGGAGATGCACTGCAGTTCTTCATGCAGCTGGTGGCCACACCAGATACTGACAGTTACTTTTGATTTTGAGCCCCCCCTTTGTTGAGGGACACATTATTCCATTTATGTTAGTCACATGTTTGTGGAACTTGTTCAGTTTATGTCTGTTGAATCTTATGTTCTTATACATATTTGCACATGTTAAGTTAGCCTAAGGCACTGCATATATTTTTGGCATTCTTTTTTTTTGCTGAGTTTAGCTGCCATGTTGTTCTCCAGCTCTTCCCCCTCATTTTCATTGTCATTATATTTAAGTTAATTTTTTACAATAAATCGATCCATGTCGACCAGTGATATGTGGTGGTCGCTGTAGCTGAGCAGTTGCATTCTATTTCGGCAAACGTTCTATTTCAGCCTTTCTGTTCAACAGCTGCGCTATTCTACCATCTGTCTGCCGTCCAGGGAACAATAGATATATTCAATGAAGGGATTCAGGCCTGCATTAAACACATTGAATTGAAAACTCATTATTATGAATGGAAAAGAGTAAAATCACTGCGAGCTGCAAATTAAGGGCTCTCGGGCCACATAGTGAGTACTACTGAAGTAGAGCCAAATGAATGAATTTAAAGTGAATGATTTCCTTATGTGAACTGTAACTCAGTAAAATGATTGAATGTTGCATTTCTATTTTTGTTCAGTGTGTATATTATGTAATCCACAAACTAGCATAGATAATATAAGACATGTCAAAGTAAGTACCGAGACAGGTAGTTAAAGAACTAACTATCCGGGATATGCCAAATTAGGCCTAAGTACTCAGTAGTTCATCAACAGAATAGCTGGGTAGATTTGACTTCCTTATGGCTAAGTAAAAAGGCTGCTGTACTTTCCATACAGTGAGGGTTGTTAGATGACTTCTTTCAAGTCATCCTATCGAGAATGGTAGATAATTTCTAATCAATGTTCTGCAATGAAAGAAGAGGTCTAATGGTAGAAGAGGTCTAATGGTAGAAGAGGTAGTAGAAGGCAGCAGCAATCATCATCATACTAACCTACTCCGTCTCTCTTTAATAACTCATGGCAGTTTAATTTCAATCATAATTGTCTGCCCTCCTGATTAAATTAGATATGCACAGTGGAGTTTGTTAACCACATCTACTCTTAAAGTTGCTTTTGAAACGTTCTAGTCCTAGTGGTGTCTGGATGTGGGGTCAAATGATTGAAACCCTTGATAAAACTGAGCAATAATGACTGTATAAAATAAATAATTCAAATACTGAGGTATATTGTATGTTTACAAATATTTTAAAGTATTTTTATACTAATACAATTCCTCAGAAGAATTGATTTTGTTTAACGAAAAATGACTTTCTTTCTCAAAGGTAGGCATCAAAGTTATTGGCTCCCTAAAGACTCATTTGAAGGGGTGTCCACATACTTTTGGCTATGTAGTGTATTTTTCTCTCAAGAAAGGTAGGGGTCAAATTGAATGACACCCCGGAATATATTTATAAATAAAGTAGTCAAAAGTTTAGTGTTTGATCCCATATTCCTAGCACGCAATGGGCTACATGATGCTTGTGACTACAAACTTGTTGGATACATTTGCTGTTTGTTTTGGTTGTTTCAGGTTATTTTGTGCCCAATAGAAATTGATGGTAAATAATGTATTATGTCATTTTGGAGTTACTTTTATTATAAATAAGGATATAATATATTTCTAAACACTTCTACATTAATGTGGATGCTACCATGATTACAGATAATCCTGAATGATGAGTGAATAATGATGAGTGAGAAAGTTAGAGGACCTGATCATACCCCCAAGACATCCTAACCTCCCCTACTATTGTAAGGGTTTAGAAACATAACCGTGCTGCCTCAGTCAACTGTAAGTGCTCTTATTTTGAAGTAGAAACGTCTAGGAGCAACAGCGGCTCAGCCGCGAAGTGGTAGGCCACACAAGCTCACAGAACGGGACCGCCGAGTGCTGAAGCGCGTACTGTGTAAAAGTCGTCAGTTCTCAGTTGCAACACTCACTAGCGAGTTCCAAACTGCCTCTGGAAACAACTTCAGCACAATAACTGTTAGTCGGGAGCTTCATGAAATGGATTTTCATGGCTAAGCAGCCGTACGCAAGTCTAAGATCACCATGCTCAATGCCAAGCGTCATCTGGAAGGGTGTAAAGCTCGCTGCCATTGGACTCTGGAGCAGTGGGAACGTGTTCTCTGGAGTGATGAATCAGGCTTCACCATCTGGCAGTCTGATGAACGAATCTGGGTTTGGCAGATACCAGGAGAACGCTGCCTGCCTGAATCCATAGTGCCCACTGTAAAGTTTGGTGGATGAGGAATAATGGTCTGGGGCTGTTTTTCATGGTTTGGGCTATGCCCCTTAGTTCCAGTGAAGGTCATTTTTATGCTACAGCATACAATGACATTCTAGATGATTCTGTACTTCCAACTTTGTGTCAACAGTTTGGTGAAAGCCCTTTCCTGTTTCAGCATGACAATGCCCCCGTGCACAAAGCAAGGCCCTTACAGAAATGGTTTGTCGAGATCGGTGTGGAAGAACTTGACTGGCCTGCACAGAGTACAAGTTGTTAAACGACAATCTTGCTCTAAGCAATTGTATTATTATAAAATAATTTCACATTTTTTGAGGCATACAATATAGCTCAGTATTTGAATTATTTATTTTATACAGTCATTATTGCTCATCTTTATCAAGGGTGTCAATCATTTCAATAATATAAACATTTCTTCTCCCACCTTGATAATGAATGGATCGCTCCTGCCTACCATCCTGACGGCTCTGCTATACCTTTAACCCATAGGTGGCAGTGTTTCCATGACTCCTTATAAGCCCTGTCCTGTATGGTGAGGTGTGAAGCTGGGGAGCAGAGCAGAGAGGCCCTGACAGCTCTCCCTAATGTAGATCTACCATAATGTCTTCGTAGGAAATTAGATGACCAGTGTTAAATAGTTTGGAAAGACCTCTTGCTCTGCTGTCATGCAGTGACCTTGCTGTAGAGCCACCACATACTGGAATAAACTCTTTCCTTTAATGAGTCTGACGAGAAGGAGATCCTGCTTTCACTGGAACAGGCCCAGATCCATGCCTTTTCCGTGAAGAAAAGACACCGGAAAAAGGGATGCAGATCGGGGATCCTTCTGAGAAGCCAGAGGTGAGCGAGTGAACTCCCAATGCCTTCCATTCTCCTTGCTAACGTGCAATCGTTAGAAAATAAAACTGATTACTTGTTAAGATGATCCTACCAACAGAACATTAAAAACTGTAACATCTTATGAGACGTGGCTGAACGAAGAAACAGACTATATAGAGCTGGTGGGATTTTCCCTACACCGGCAGAACAGAGACACTACCTCTGGTAAGAGAATTGGTGGGGGTGTGTCTTTTTGTCAATAACAGCTGGTGAGCGACGTCTAATATTATGGAGGTTGCGAGGTATTGCTTGTTTGAGATATAGTAACTTATGATAAGTTGCCGACCACACGATCTACCAAGAGAGTTCTCATCTCTATTATTCGTAGCCATCTATTTACCACCACAAAGTGAAACTGACACTAAGACCGGTCTCAACCAACTCTATAAGGCCATAAGTAAAGAAGAAAATGCTCACCCAGAAGTGGTGCTCCTAGTGGCTGGGGACTTTAATGCAGGCAAACAAAAATCAGTTTTACCAAAAAGTTTTACCAGCATGTCACATGTGCAACCAGGGGGAAGAAAATCCTAGACCACCTTTACTCCACACACAGAGATGCATACAAAGCTCTCCCCTGCCCTCCATTTGGCAAATCTGACCACAATTCTATCCTCCTGATTCCTGCTTACAAGAATAACTAAAGCAGGAAGTACCAGTGACTCGCTTAATGCGGAAGTGGTAAGATGACGCAAATGCTACAGTACAGGACTGTTTTGCTAGCACAGACTGGAATATGTTCCGGGATTCATCCAATGGCATTGAGGAATACACCACCTCAATCATTGGCTTCATCAATAAGTGCTTCGATGACATCATCCCCACAGTGACTGTACATACATATCCCAACCATAAGCCATGGATTACAGGCAACGTCAGCATCGAGCTAAAGGCTAGAGCAGCTACTTTCAAGGAGCAGGATACTAATCCGGACGCTTATAAGAAGTCTCGCTATGCCCTCAGGCAAACCATCAAACAAGCAAAGTGTCAATACAGGATTCAGATTGAATCCTACTACACCGGCTCTGACGCTCGTCGGGTGTGGCAGGGCTTGAAAACTATTACGGAAAGGGAAACCTAGATGCGAGCTACCCAGTGACACGAGCCTACCAGACAAGCTAAATGCCCTTTATGCACTGAAGCATGCACGAGAGCACCAGCTGTTCTGGATGTCTGAGTGATAATGATCTTGGTAGCAGATGTGAGAGACTTTTAAACAGATCAACATTCACGAAGCCGCTGGGCCAGATGGAGTACCAGGACGTGTACACAAAGCATGCTCGGACCAACTGTCAAGTGTCTTCACTGACATTTTCAACCTCTCCCTGACCGAGTCTGTAATACCTACATGTTTCAAGCAGACCACCATAGTCCCTGTGCCCAAGGAAGCGAAGGTAACCTGCCTAAATGACTACCGCCCCGTGGCACTCACATCGGTAGCCATGAAGTGCTTTGAAAGGCTGGTCATGGCTCACATCAACAGCATCCCCCGGACATCCTAGAACCTCTCCAATTTGCATACCTCCCCAACAGATCCACAGTTAACGCAATCTCAATCGCACTCCACACCACCCTTTCTCACCTGGACAAGAGGAACACCTATGTGAGAATGTTGTTCATCGAATACAGCTCAGCGTTCAACACCATAGTGCCCACGAACCTCATCACTATGCTAAGGACTCTGGGATTAAATACCTCCCTCTGCAACTAGATCCTGGACTTCCTGACGGGCCGCCCCCAGGTGATAAGGTGGACAACAATACGTCTGCCACGCTGATCCTTAACAATGTGACATGCTGGTAAAAATTTGGGAAACTGATTTTAGTTTGCTTGCATTAAAGTCCCATGCCACTAGGAGCGCCACTTCTGGGTGAGCACTCAGGGGTGTGTACTTAGTCCCCTCCTGTATTCCCTGTTCACCCACGACTGCGTGGCCAAACACAACTCCAACACCATCATTAAGTTTGCTTACGACACAGTAGTGGTAGGCCTGATCACCTACAACGATGAGACGGCCTATAGGGAGGTCAGAGAACTGGTAGTGTAGTACCAGGACAATAACCTCTCTCTCAATGTGAGCAAGACAAAGGAGCTGATTGTGGACTACAGGCAAAGGCGGGCCGAACACGCCCCCATTAACATCGATGTTGCTCTACTGGAGCAGGTCGAGAGTTTCAAGTTCTTTGGTGTCCACATCACCAACGAACTATCATGGTCTAAACAATCCAAGACAGTCGTCAAGAGGGCACGACAAAACCTTTTCTCCCTCAGGAGACTGAAAAGATTTTGCATGGGCCCCCAGATCCTCAAAAGGTTCTACAGCTGCACCATCGAGAAGGGTAGTGTGAACGGCCCAGTACATTACTGGGGCCAAGCTCCCTGCCATCCAGGACCTACAGTGGGGCAAAAAAGTATTTAGTCAGCCAGCAATTGTGCAAGTTCTCCCACTTAAAAAGATGAGAGGCACACTTAGGTACACTTCAACTATGACAGACAAAATGAGAAAAAATAACATTATAGGATTTTTAATGAATTTATTTGCAAATTATGGTGGAAAATAAGTATTTGGTCAATAACAAAAGTTTATCTCAATACTTTGTTATATACCCTTTGTTGGCAATGACAGAGGTCAAACGTTTTCACACACTGTTGCTGGTATTTTGGCCCATTCCTCCATGCAGATCTCCTCTAGAGCAGGGATGTTTTGGGGCTGTTGCTGGGCAACACGGACTTTCAACTCCCTCCAAAGATTTTCTATGGGGTTGAGATCTGGAGAATGGCTAGGCCACTCCAGGACCTTGAAATGCTTCTTACGAAACCACTCCTTCGTTGCCCGGGCGGTGTGTTTGGGATCATTGTCATGCTGAAAGACCCAGCCACGTTTCATCTTCAATGCCCTTGCTGATGGAAGGAGGTTTTCACTCAAAATCTCACGATACATGGCCCCATTCATTCTTTCCTTTACACGGATCAGTCGTCCTGGTCCCTTTGCAGAAAAACAGCCCCAAAGCATGATGTTTCCACCCCCATGCTTCACAGTAGGTATGGATGCAGTTGGATGCAACTCAGCATTCTTTGTCCTCCAAACACAACAAGTTGAGTTTTTACCAAAAAGTTATATTTTGGTTTCATCTGACCATATGACATTCTCCCAATCTTCTTCCGGATCATCCAAATGTTCTCTAGCAAACTTCAGACGGGCCTGGACATGTACTGGCTAAAGCAGGGAGACACGCATGGCACTGCAGGATTTGAGTCCCTGGCGGCGTAGTGTGTTACTGACGGTAAGCTTTGTTACTGTGGTCCCAGCTCTCTGCAGGTCATTCACTAGGTCCCCCCGTGTGGTTCTGGGATTTTTGCTCACCGTTCTTGTGATCATTTTGACCCCATGGGGTGAGATCTTGCGTGGAGCCCCAGATCGAGGGAGATTATCAGTGGTCTTGTATGTCTTCCATTTCCTAATAATTGCTCCCACAGTTGATTTCTTCAAACCAGGATGCTTACCCCCCCCCCCTTTAAGATTTAGATGCACTATTGTAAAGTGACTGTTCCACTGGATGTCATAAGGTGAATGCACCAATTTGTAAGTCGCTCTGGATAAGAGCGTCTGCTAAATGACTTAAATGTAAATGTAATTCAGTCTTCTCAGCCTGGTGCAGGTCTACAATTTTGTTTCTGGTGTCCTTTGACAGCTCTTTGGTCTTGGCCATAGTGGAGTTTGGAGTGTGACTGTTTGAGGTTGTGGACAGGTGTCTTTTATACTGATAACAAGTTCAAACAGGTGCCATTAATACAGGTAACGAGTGGAGGACAGAGGAGCCTCTTAAACAAGAAGTTACAGGTCTGTGAGAGCCAGAAATCTTGCTTGTTTGTTATTGACCAAATACTTATTTTCCACCATAATTTGCAAATAAATTCATAAAAAATACTACAATGTGATAATCTGAAGAAATCCAGCCCAGTCACGGACCAGGATGTCTTTCTCCCAGGCAGACTAAATAACTTTTTTGCCCGCTTTGAGGACAAAACAGTGCCACTGACACGGCCTGCAACGAAAACATGCGGACTCTCCTTCACTGCAGCCGAGGTGAGTAAGACATTTAAACGTGTTAACCCTCGCAAGGCTGCAGGCCCAGACTGCATCCCCAGCCGCGCCCTCAGAGCATGCGCAGACCAGCTGGCCGGTGTGTTTATGGACATATTCAATCAATCCCTATACCAGTCTGCTGTTCCCACATGCTTCAAGAGGGCCACCATTGTTCCTGTTCCCAAGAAAGCTAAGTTAACTGAGCTAAACGACTACCGCCCCGTAGCACTCACTTCCGTCATCATGAAGTGCTTTGAGAGACTAGTCAAGGACCATATCACCTCCACCCTACGTGACACCCTAGACCCACTCCAATTTGCTTACCGTCCAAATAGGTCCACAGACGATGCAATCTCAACCACACTGCACACTGTCCTAACCCATCTGGACAAGAGGAATACCTATGTGAGAATGCTGTTCATCGACTACAACTCGGCATTCAACACCATAGTACCCTCCAAGCTCGTCATCAAGCTCGAGACCCTGGGTCTCGACCCCGCCCTGTGCAACTGGGTACTGGACTTACATTTACATTTAAGTCATTTAGCAGACGCTCTTATCCAGAGCGACTTACAAATTGGTGCATTCACCTTATGACATACAGTGGAACAGTCACTTTACAATAGTGCATCTAAATCTTAAAGGGGGGGGGGTGAGAAGGATTACTTATCCTATCCTAGGTATTCCTTAAAGAGGTGGGGTTTCAGGTGTCTCCGGAAGGTGGTGATTGACTCCGCTATCCTGGCGTCGTGAGGGAGTTTGTTCCACCATTGGGGGGCCAGAGCAGCGAACAGTTTTGACTGGGCTGAGCGGGAACTGTACTTCCTCAGTGGTAGGGAGGCAAGCAGGCCAGAGGTGGATGAACGCAGTGCCCTTGTTTGGGTGTAGGGCCTGATCAGAGCCTGGAGGTACTGAGGTGCCGTTCCCCTCACAGTTCCGTAGGCAAGCACCATGGTCTTGTAGCGGATGCGAGCTTCAACTGGAAGCCAGTGGAGAGAGCGGAGGAGCGGGGTGACGTGAGAGAACTTGGGAAGGTTGAACACCAGACGGGCTGCGGCATTCTGGATGAGTTGTAGGGGTTTAATGGCACAGGCAGGGAGCCCAGCCAACAGCGAGTTGCAGTAATCCAGACGGGAGATGACAAGTGCCTGGATTAGGACCTGCGCCGCTTCCTGTGTGAGGCAGGGTCGTACTCTGCGGATGTTGTAGAGCATGAACCTACAGGAACGGGCCACCGCCTTGATGTTAGTTGAGAACGACAGGGTGTTGTCCAGGATCACGCAAAGGTTCTTAGCGTTCTGGGAGGAGGACACAATGGAGTTGTCAACCGTGATGGCGAGATCATGGAACGGGCAGTCCTTCCCCGGGAGGAAGAGCAGCTCCGTCTTGCCGAGGTTCAGCTTGAGGTGGTGATCCGTCATCCACACTGATATGTCTGCCAGACATGCAGAGATGCGATTCGCCACCTGGTCATCATGACGGGCCGCCCACAGGTGGTGAGGGTAGGCAACAACATCTCCTCCCCGCTGATCCTCAACACTGGGGCCCCACAAGGGTGCGTTCTGAGCCCTCTCCTGTACTCCCTGTTCACCCACGACTGCGTGGCCACGCACGCCTCCAACTCAATCATCAAGTTTGCGGATGACACAACAGTGGTAGGCTTGATTACCAACAACGACGAGACGGCCTACAGGGAGGAGGTGAGGGCCCTCGGAGTGTGATGTCAGCGCCTCTTCAACCTCAGGAGGCTGAAGAAATTTGGCTTGTCACCAAAAGCACTCACAAACTTCTACAGATGCACAATCGAGAGCATCCTGGCGGGCTGTATCACAGCCTGGTATGGAAACCGCTCCGCCCACAACCGTAAGGCTCTCCAGAGGGTAGTGAGGTCTGCACAATGCATCACCGGGGGCAAACTACCTGCCCTCCAGGACACGTACACCACCCGATGTTCCAGGAAGGCCATAAAGATCATCAAGGACATCAACCACCCGAGCCACTGCCTGTTCACCCCGCTATCATCCAGAAGGCGAGGTCAGTACAGGTGCATCAAAGCTGGGACCGAGAGACTGAAAAACAGCTTCTATCTCAAGGCCATCAGACTGTTAAACAGCCACCACTAACATTGAGTGGCTGCTGCCAACACACTGACACTGACACTGACTCAACTCCAGCCACTTTAATAATGGGAATTGATGGGAAATTATGTAAATATATCACTAGCCACTTTAAACAATGTTACCTTATATAATGTTACTTACCCTACATTATTCATCTCGTATGCATACGTATATACTGTACTCTATATCATCGACTGCATCCTTATGTAATACATGTATCACTAGCCACTTTGTTTACATACTCATCTCATATGTATATACTGTACTCGATACCATCTACTGTATCTTGCCTATGCTGCTCTGTACCATCACTCATTCATATATCCTTATGTACATATTCTTTATCCCCTTACACTGTGTATAAGACAGTAGTTTTGGAATTGTTAGTTAGATTACTTGTTGGTTATTACTGCATTGTCGGAACTAGAAGCACAAGCATTTCGCTACACTCACATTAACATCTGCTAACCATGTGTATGTGACAAATAAAATTTGATTAGATTAAATACTTTTTTGCCCCACTGTATATAATAGGTGGCGTCAGAGGAATGCCCATAAAATTGTCAGGGACTCCAGTGACCCAAGTTGGTTCAGGGCTTGTAAGTCAGCATGTCACGGTAAAGTCTGCACTGTTGGTTAAGGGCTTGTAAGTAAGCATTTCATGGTAAAGTCTACACTTGTTGTATTTGGCGAAATGGAAATAAAGTTTGATTTGACCAACCACATTTCAGACTGCTTTTGAGTAATGATTGGGACCAGAATTATTATTTATTTTTTCACTCTCCGACCCCTCTGATCAGAAGCTGTTGATAAGAAGCTGTCTGACTGGACAGAAACGACTTTGGAGTCGTATTTCCTTTAACAGCTCACCTCGACCCTCTGTGCTTCTTCCCTCTGTGGTCTCTCAATTTAGCCTTCCTTTGTTTCAACAGCCATAGAGATTCAGTGATCTGTGAAATTTCTCTTCATACATTATTTATCCGCACGAAGAGGGGAGACCTAAAGGTTTTCTTTTTGAAAGGAAATGTCATTCTCTAGAGGGCAGTTAACATTAAGTGGTCCGTGCAACTGCGCTGTCAGAAGTTCCATGTCTCTTTGATGTAACGGGCTGATGACAGCAAACAGAAGTTTTAGGAAAGTTCTACCAGCAGATCAGGTCAGCAGCCTCAGTTCAGATCAGCAGCATCAGCATCAGATCAGTTCAGGTCAGCAGCATCAGACCATCAGACAGGATTTTTAGGTCCAGTAAATAACACATTTTATTACATGAGGACATGCATTAGTAATCTGAGATTCATACCTACGGTCAGGCAACACACACACACACACACACACACACACACACACACACACACACACACACACACACACACACACACACACACACACACACACACACACACACACACACACACACACACACACACACACACACACACACACACACACACACACACTACTCTCCGAGGGTGTTTTAGGGAGAGTTGGGATATGCAAAAAAAAACATTTCCAATTCACACATGCGTATTCATACACACTTGTACATGTGTGAAAAAGACAAATATAAGCACCCACCAAATGATTATTATTACTATTTGAAGTGTGTGTGTGTGTGTGTGTGTGTAATGCCCTCTCCAGGGTGACCGGAAAGGTCTTCTGTCGAATGGTGCGTGTGTGCAGATGTGTGCGTTTGAGAAAGACACTCCTTGCTCTCAAAATAGCCTAGCAAAATCATCAGAATATCACACAGCCCTCTGTCAGCCCTGATAGCACTCATCTCTCTATCTCTCTCTCTCAATTTCAATTTAAGGGCTTATTGGCATGGCAAACATATGTTAACATTTCCAAAGCAAGTGAACAAGATAATAAACAAAAGTGAAATAAACACTAAAAATGAACAGTAAACATTACACTCACAAAACTTCCAAAAGAACAAAGACATTACAAATGTCACATTATGTGCAAATAGTTAAAGCACAAAAGGGAAAATAAATAAACATAAATATGGGTTGTATTTACAATGGTGTTTGTTCTTCACTAGTTGCCCTTGTGGCAACCGGTCACAAATCTTGATGCTGTGATAGCACACTAGTATTTCACCCAATAGATATGGGAGTTTTTTTCCAATTCATTGTGTATCTGTGTAATCTGAGGGAAATATGCGTCTTTAATATGGTCATACATTTGGCAGCAGGTTAGGAAGTGCAGCTCAGTTTCCACTTCATTTTGTGGGCGTTGTGCACATAGCCTGTCTTCTCTTGAGCCAGATCTGCCTATGGCGATTTTTCTCAATAGCAAGGCTATGCTCACTGAGTCTGTACATAGTCAGAGCTTTCCTTAAGTTTGGGGCAGTCACAGTGGTCAGATATTCTGCCACTGTGTACTCTCTGTTTAGGGCCAAATAGCATTCTAGTTTGCTCTGTTTTTTCCCCCGCAATGTGTCAAGTATGTTCTTTTCTTTTGTTTCTTTTGTTTGAGTCTAATTGTGTTGCTGTCCTGGGGCTCTGTTGGGTTTGTTTGTGAACAGAGCCCCAGCTTGCTTAAGGGAATCTTCTCCAAGTTCATCTCTCTGTATTTGATGGCTTTGTTATGGACGGGTTGGGAATCGCTTCCATTTAGGTGGTTGTAGAATTTAATCGGCTCTTTTCTGGATTTTGATAATCAGCGGGTATCGGCCTAATTCTGCTCTGCATGAATTATTTGGTGTTTTGCGTTGTACATGCAGGATATTTTTGCAGAATTCTGCATGCAGAGTCTCAATTTGGTGTTTGTCCCATTTTGTGAATTATTGGTTGGTGAGCGGACCACAGACCTCACAACAATGAAGGGCAATGGGTTCTACAACTAATTCAAGTATTTTTTATCCAGATCCTAAATGGTGTGTTTAATTTTAAGTTATTTTTGATGGCATAGAAGGTCCTTCTTGCCTTGTCTCTCAGATCATTCACAGCTTTGTGGAAGTTACCTGTGGCAGTTACCTGTGGCGCTGATGTTTAGACCAAGGTTTGTATTGTTTTTGTGTGCTCTAGGGCAACGGTGTCTAGATGGAATGTGTATATGTTGTCCTGGCAACTAGACCTTTTTTTGGAACAGTAAATCTCTTACTGAGATTTACTGTCTGGGCCCAGGTCTGACAGAATCTGTGCAGAAGATCTAACATCTAGGCCCTCCTTGATTGTGGACAGAAGCAACAGATCATCAGAAAACAGTAGGCATTTCAATAAAGATTCTAGTGGGGTGAGGCCGGATGGTGCAGACTGTTCTCGTGCCCTCGCCAATTTGTTGATATACAGTTGAAGTCGGATGTTTACATACACTTAGGTTGGTGTCATTAAAACTTGTTTTTCAACCACTACACACATTTCTTGTAAACATACTATAGCTTTTGCATGACACAAGTCATTTTTCCAACAATTGTTTACAGACAGATTATTTCACTTATAATCCACTGTATCATAATTCCAGTGGGTCAGAAGTTTACATACTCTAAGTTGACTGTGCCTATAAACAGCTTGGAAAATTCCAGAAAATGATGTATGGCTTTAGAAGCTTCTGATAGGCTAATAGACATCATTTAAGTCAATTGGAGGTGAACCTGTGGATGTATTTCAAGGCCTACCTTCAAACCCAGTGCCTCTTTGCTTGACATCATGGGAAAATCAAAAGATTTTCGGTTGCATTAAAGAGAAGTTTATCTAAAGTTCCATGTATAATAGTTATATCTTTTATCAATGTTTATTATGAGTATTTCTGTAAATTGATGTGGCTCTCTGCAAAATCACTGCATGTTTTGGAACTCCTGAACATAACACGCAAATGTAAAATGAGATTTTGGATATAAATATGCACATTATCGAACAAAACATACATGTATTGTGTAACATGAAGTCCTATGAGTGTCATCTGATGAAGATCATCAAAGGTTAGTGATTAATTGTATTTATATTTCTGCTTTTTGTGACTCCTCTCTTAGGCTGGAAAAATGGCTGTTTTTCTGTGACTTGGTGGTGACCTAACATAATTGTTTGTGGTGTTTTCGCTGTAAAGCCTTTTTTAAATCAGAATTTTATCTTTAAAATGGTGTAAAATACTTGAATGCTTGAGGAATTTTATTTATGAGATTTTTGTTGTTTTGAATTTGGCGCCCTGCATTTTCACTGGCTGTTGGCGGGGTGGGACGCTACTGTCCTGAATATCCCAGAGAGTTTAAGATTTTCTACTGCCAAGTTTACACCTTCACTATTACAGTGGAACGTTTTGTCCAATAAGTTGTCTAAAAGGGATTGAATTTGTTGTTGCCTAATTATTTTTTGGTACTACTTTCCTTCCATCTATAGCATTTCTTAATTTTATTCAGTTCCTTCGCCTCATGATTGAGTATTGCTCTGTTCAAGTAGACTGTGATTTTGCTGTGATCTGATAGGGGTGTCACTGGGCTGACCTGTGAATGCTCTGAGAGACTCTGGGTAGAGGTCATTGATAATGTAGTCTACAGTACCACTTCCAAGAGATGAGCAATAAGTTTACATACCATAGGAGTCCCCTCGAAGCTTACCATTGACTATGTACATACCCAGCGTGCGACAGCTGCAGTTGTAGTTGGACATATGGGGGAGGGAATGCTGTCACCTCCAGGTAGGTGTTTGTCCCCCTTTGTGCTGAGGGTGTCAGGTTCTTGTCCAGTTCTGGCATTTAGGTCGCCACAGACTAGTACATGTCCTTGGGCCTGGAAGTTATTGATTTCCCCCTCCAGGATGGAGAAGCTGTCTTCATTCAAGTATGGGGATTCTAGTGGGGGGAATATAGGTAGCACACAGGAGAACATTTTTCTCTGTTGAGAATTTCCTTTTGAATTTCAAGCCAAATGTAAAATGTTCCTGTTTTGATTAATTTAATAGAGTGAGTTAGGTCTGCTCTATACCAAATTAGCATAAATCTCTCTCCCTGTCTCTCTCCATGTGCCACCCTCTTCCTCCCCTTCTCTCTAAAAATAGGAAATGTCTAAATTATACTTCCTAATAGGATGCTGCGGCTTGAGTCTAATTCTGCGTCAAGAACAGAGCACGTTCTGCATCAGGGACAGAGCACGTTCTGCGTCAGGGACAGAGCACGTTCTGCGTCAGGGACAGAGCACGTTCTGCGTCAGGGACAGAGCACGTTCTGCATCAGGGACAGAGCACGTTCTGCGTCAGGGACAGAGAACATAGTGTGTCAGGGAGCATCAGAGCATGTTTCATTTGATACCAAATTGAAGCTTTTTCTTAGCCACTGTTGAAAAGGCGAGTGTTGCGTGAACGGGAGGAGTGTGTGAGCTTCAGTTGTATGGTATATATACAGCCAGCTCCTCTCATCCTCTTCTCTCATCTTCTCTAGTGGATGTCACTCCATCCTTTTTAAACAAATGGGAGCATCAATAGTTAATGTCCACTCTGGGTAGCTAAAGTAAATGGGTCTTTCTATAAACTAGGGTATCAGTGAGGATTTATTACAATGGACAACTTGTTACAACTGTTGATAAGTCATTGATGATATTCCCAATACTAAGGACTGTACTTATGCTGGATGCAGCCCTTAGCCGTGGTACAGTGCCTTGCGAAAGTATTCGGAAAGTATTCGGCCCCCTTGAACTTTGTGACCTTTTGCCACATTTCAGGCTTCAAACATAAAGATATAAAACTGTATTTTTTTGTGAAGAATCAACAACAAGTGGGACACAATCATGAAGTGTAACGACATTTATTGGATATTTCAAACTTTTTTAAGAAATCAAAAACTGAAAAATTGGGCGTGCAAAATTATTCAGCCCCCTTAAGTTAATACTTTGTAGTGCCACCTTTTGCTGCGATTACAGCTGTAAGTCGCTTGGGGTATGTCTCTATCAGTTTTGCACATCGAGAGACTGACATTTTTTCCCATTCCTCCTTGCAAAACAGCTCGAGCTCAGTGAGGTTGGATGGAGAGCTTTTGTGAACAGCAGTTTTCAGTTCTTTCCACAGATTCTCGATTGGATTCAGGTCTGGACTTTGACTTGGCCATTCTAACACCTGGATATGTTTATTTTTGAACCATTCCATTGTAGATTTTTCTTTATGTTTTGGATCATTGTCTTGTTGGAAGACAAATCTCCGTCCCAGTCTCAGGTCTTTTGCAGACTCCAACAGGTTTTCTTCCAGAATGGTCCTGTATTTGGCTCCATCCATCTTCCCATCAATTTTAACCATCTTCCTTGTCCCTGCTGAAGAAAAGCAGGCCCAAACCATGATGCTGCCACCAACATGTTTGACAGTGGGGATGGTGTGTTCTGGTTGATGAGCTTTGTTGCTTTTACGCCAAACATAACGTTTTGCATTGTTGACAAAAAGTTCAATTTTGGTTTCATCTGACCAGAGCACCTTCTTCCACATGTTTGGTGTGTCTCCCAGGTGGCTTGTGGCAAACTTTACACGACACTTTTTATGGATATCTTTAAGAAATGGCTTTCTTCTTGCCACTCTTCCATAAAGACCAGATTTGTGCAATATACGACTGATTGTTGTCCTATGGACAGAGTCTCCCACCTCAGCTGTAGATCTCTGCAGTTCATCCAGAGTGATCATGGGCCTCTTGGCTGCATCTCTGATCAGTCTTCTCCTTGTATGAGCTTAAAGTTTAGAGGGACGGCCAGGTCTTGGTAGATTTGCAGTGGTCTGATACTCCTTCCATTTCAATATTATCGCTTGCACAGTGCTCCTTGGGATGTTTAAAGCTTGGGAAATCTTTTTGTATCCAAATCCGGCTTTACTCTTCTTCACAACAGTATCTCGGACCTGCCTGGTGTGTTCCTTGTTCTTCACGATGCTCTCTGTGCTTTTAACGGACCTCTGAGACTATCACAGTGCAGGTGCATTTATACGGAGACTTGATTACACACAGGTGGATTGTATTTATCATCATTAGTCATTTAGGTCAACATTGGATCATTCAGAGATCCTCACTGAACTTCTGGAGAGAGTTTGCTGCACTGAAAGTAAAGGGGCTGAATAATTTTGCACGCCCAATTTTTCAGTTTTTGATTTGTTAAAAAAGTTTGAAATATCCAATAAATGTCGTTCCACTTCATGATTGTGTTCCACTTGTTGTTGATTCTTCACAAAAAAATACAGTTTTATATCTTTATGTTTGAAGCCTGAAATGTGGCAAAGGGTCGCAAAGTTCAAAGGGGCCGAAAACTTTCGCAAGGCACTGTATATTTGCCATATACCACAAATCCCCGAGGTGCCTTATTGCTATTATAAACTGGTTACCAACCTAATTAGAGCAGTAAAAATAAATGTTTCGTCATACCCGTGGTATATTGTCTGATATACCACGGCTGTCAGCAAATCAGCATTCAGGGCTGTTTATAATGTTTACACTCAGTTTATAATAAGCATTAATCTATTAAATTAGATGTTGAACTTGAATCCTGGATCTAGCTGTCGGACATTTTTCTTGTATAGAGATCTCAGAAATGCAGTGTAACAGGGCTCCGGGCAGCCGAGCGGAAATGGAGGAAAACTCGCCTCCCTGCGGACCTGGCATCCTTTCTGTAAGGGTTTTCTGGTGAAAGAGAAGCGGACCAAAAAGCAGCATGGTGGTTATTCATTTTCTTTAATTTATAAAGAAACTACACATGAGATAACCAAGAAAAACAACAAACGTGAGAAAACCTAAAACAGTCCTATCTGGTGCAAACACAGAGACAGAAACAATCACCCACAAACACACAGTGAAACCCAGGCTACCTAAGTATGATTCTCAATCAGAGACAACTAATGACACCTGCCTCTGATTGAGAACCATACTAGGCCGAAACATAGAAATTCCCAAAACCTAGAAAAACAAACATAGACTGCCCACCCAACTCACGCCCTGACCATACTAACTAAATACAAAACACAGGAAATAAAGGTCAGAACGTGACACTTTCACTCCCTCCTCTCTACATTTTCCTCCTCTGTCTCTGCTGCTAAAGCCACTTTCTACCACTCTAAATTCCAAGCATCTGCCTCTAACCCTAGGAAGCTCTTTGCCACCTTCTCCTCCCTCCTGAATCCTCCTCCCCCTCCCCCCCCTCCTCCCTCTCTGCAGATGACTTCGTCAACCATTTTGAAAAGAAGGTCGACGACATCCGATCCTCGTTTGCTAAGTCAAACGACACCGCTGGTTCTGCTCACACTGCCCTACCCTGTGCTCTGACCTCTTTCTCCCCTCTCTCTCCAGATGAAATCTCGCGTCTTATGACGGCCGGCCGCCCAACAACCTGCCCGATTGACCCTATCCCCTCCTCTCTTCTCCAGACCATTTCCGGAGACCTTCTCCCTTACCTCACCTCGCTCATCAACTCATCCCTGACCGCTGGCTACGTCCCTTCCGTCTTCAAGAGAGCGAGAGTTGCACCCCTTCTGAAAAAACCTACACTCGATCCCTCCGATGTCAACAACTACAGACCAGTATCCCTTCTTTCGTTTCTCTCCAAAACTCTTGAACGTGCTGTCCTTGGCCAGCTCTCCCGCTATCTCTCTCAGAATGACCTTCTTGATCCAAATCAGTCAGGTTTCAAGACTAGTCATTCAACTGAGACTGCTCTCCTCTGTATCACGGAGGCGCTCCGCACTGCTAAAGCTAACTCTCTCTCCTCTGCTCTCATCCTTCTAGACCTATCGGCTGCCTTCGATACTGTGAACCATCAGATCCTCCTCTCCACCCTCTCCGAGTTGGGCATCTCCGGCGCGGCCCACGCTTGGATTGCGTCCTACCTGACAGGTCGCTCCTACCAGGTGGCGTGGCGAGAATCTGTCTCCTCACCACACGCTCTCACCACTGGTGTCCCCCAGGGCTCTGTTCTAGGCCCTCTCCTATTCTCGCTATACACCAAGTCACTTGGCTCTGTCATAACCTCACATGGTCTCTCCTATCATTGCTATGCAGACGACACACAATTAATCTTCTCCTTTCCCTTCTGATGATCAGGTGGCGAATCGCATCTCTGCATGTCTGGCAGACATATCAGTGTGGATGACGGATCACCACCTCAAGCTGAACCTCGGCAAGACGGAGCTGCTCTTCCTCCCGGGGAAGGACTGCCCGTTCCATGATCTCGCCATCACGGTTGACAACTCCATTGTGTCCTCCTCCCAGAGCGCTAAGAACCTTGGCGTGATCCTGGACAACACCCTGTCGTTCTCAACTAACATCAAGGCGGTGGCCCGTTCCTGTAGGTTCATGCTCTACAACATCCGCAGAGTACGACCCTGCCTCACACAGGAAGCGGCGCAGGTCCTAATCCAGGCACTTGTCATCTCCCGTCTGGATTACTGCAACTCGCTGTTGGCTGGGCTCCCTGCCTGTGCCATTAAACCCCTACAACTCATCCAGAACGCAGCAGCCCGTCTGGTGTTCAACCTTCCCAAGTTCTCTCACGTCACCCCGCTCCTCCGCTCTCTCCACTGGCTTCCAGTTGAAGCTCGCATCCGCTACAAGACCATGGTGCTTGCCTACGGAGCTGTGAGGGGAACGGCACCTCAGTACCTCCAGGCTCTGATCAGGCCCTACACCCAAACAAGGGCACTGCGTTCATCCACCTCTGGCCTGCTCGCCTCCCTACCACTGAGGAAGTACAGTTCCCGCTCAGCCCAGTCAAAACTGTTCGTTGCTCTGGCCCCCCAATGGTGGAACAAACTCCCTCACGACGCCAGGACAGCGGAGTCAATCACCACCTTCCGGAGACACCTGAAACCCCACCTCTTTAAGGAATACCTAGGATAGGATAAAGTAATCCTTCTCACCCCCCTTAAAAGATTTAGATGCACTATTGTAAAGTGGCTGTTCCACTGGATGTCATAAGGTGAATGCACCAATTTGTAAGTCACTCTGGATAAGAGCGTCTGCTAAATGACTTAAATGTAAATGTAAAATGTAACTACATAACATTTCGTGTTTCCTTATGTTACGGGGTGAAAATAGTTTTCATGGGCACACAAATCCAAAATAATAAATGCAATTGACAGTCACCTTACCTTGATACTTAACCTAAATCGATGTTGCATCAATATGTTTTGACCATGATTGTTCCAAAACCTGGTAAATTTCCAAGCTAGTCATTACAATATTTAGTTGAGATTCAGGGTTTAAAATTGGTCCAAAATACAATGCTTTTAGGTTTTTGAAATATTTAGGACTAACTTATTTCTTGCCACTCATTCTGAAACTGACTGCAGCTCTTTAAGTGTTGCATTGATTTCACTCGCTGTTGTAGCTGACGTGTATTGTGTTGAGTCATCCGCAAACATAGACACACAGGCTTTACTCAGAGCCAGTGGCATGTAATTAGTAAAGATTTAACAAAGTAAGGGGCCTAGACAGCTGCCCTGTGAAATGCCTGACTTGACTGGGATTATGTTGGAGAATCTTCAATTAAAGAACACTCTCTGTGTTCTGTTATAGGTAACTCTCGATCGACAATAAACAGGGGTGCAAACTAGTCACCTTTCGGTGAAATTCGCCATTTTGAATCCAAAATCGGTAACCTATGTGATTCGTGTAAATCCGATGACAAAAGTTTAGGCGGGGAGGGGCTTTGGATCACTACTGTCTGTAAGCAAACGAGTGATGCGTGTTTCGAGCAATACAGCCCGTATTCAAGGCTAGGCCAATCGTTCACATAACAGAATGCAGCAAGCGACTGAAGAGAGAAGAGACAACACATTTTCTGGTTACAGCATCAGTGTGCTCTCTGGAAAGACAGCGGAGAGTGGAAAGGCAGTTTTCCAGTTACAGCAGCACATTCCCTGAACGATAACAAAGATGTAGGTGAGAAGCCTGACCACAGAGACGGGGGTGAGAAGGTGATGAATCCTACTTCATGAGCTGAAACCGAAAAACAATTTGGAATTTGGAAAGTTTGAGGTGAAGGTGCAAGTGTGGTGGAACAAGAATTGTTAGAATTGTTAAATATTTTGCTAGCTGGATCGAATTCTCTGTTAGCCAACCAGAGGACTGTTGAGCAACATTAGCCAACTTAGCTGATCAAATAATTTAGTTTATGGTGTGAAAATTAGCTGGCTAACAAAGTCAGACAGCTGGCTAGCTAACGTTACAACATCAGATGAGGTAACATTAGTAAACCTATACATTCGCCATATTATTAACTGGTATATGACTCCTTGCCGTTCCTCAAGTTATAACTTTAGTTGCTTACTGGACCCTGTGTGAAATGTTAATTAGTTAACAAACTAATGTTTTCCCTCTTCAGTATGTGGTTTATTTTCAGAATGACAGATTTAGGTGAAAATGAGGCCCTATGGGACTCCCAATCACATCCGGATGTGATGCAGCCTGGAATCGAACCAGGAACTGCAGTGACGCCTCTTGCACTGAGATGCAGTGCCTTAGACCGCTGCACCACGTGGGAACCATAACACAAGTTTATCCACTGAATTCTAACAAAACAGCTCCCACAATCTTTTTTTTTATCAATTTCTCTTATCCAATCATTAGTCATTTGTGTAAGTACCACACATGTTGAATGCCCTTCCCTATAAGCATGCTGAAAGGCTCTTTTTGTTTACTGGGAAATTGCACTGTATCTGGTCAAACACAGTTTTTTTTTCTTCAAAAAAGTAGGCTGTTTGAGCCAGTAAAGGGTGCTTTGCTGTTCTTGGGTAGCGGAATGACTTTTGCTTCCCTCCAGGCCTGAGGGCACACACTTTCCTGTAGGCTTAGGTTGAAGAGCTGACAAATAGGATTGGCCTAAAAAAAAATCATTATTCTTGTTTTTTTTTCTATATTAGACCCTATATGTGCAATTACTGTATATAAATTATACAATTGTATAACATTGAGGCTGTTGAAAATTACAATGAAGTGCTTTAAAAAGTCCTTGAATTTGACTTGCCAATGTGTCTATGAACCTATGTTGTTGTATAACTGGAGTTATGGGCCAATTTGCATATATTCACTTTTATTCCTCTATGTACACATGGAACTGCTTGAAAATCATTTTTATTTTTGGTTTAATCCATTTTGACGTTTTGATCCCAATGTCAGACATTGGTCCCATTTATTTATAGAAAGACCCAAACAGCACCACTAACCTCAATCCCAGTCACTTAGAATTTTACTGTTTAAACTTAATACAATACACACTGGCAACTCTGGCCTTGCTTTTGTTTCCTATGATGCAATATACTTTGCTATGTTCCGATAATGTTTTGTTGTCTGCAGAATGTTGTCTGGGTCTGGTTCTGGTTCTTCTTCCATCAGAATACATTGTACACGCACAATGAGGTTGAATGATGGTTCACTGTTGTCATGTATTGTCATAGATTGTCATGTCTTGTCCCTGTGCTTTCTCTTCTATTCGTTTCCCCCTGCTGGTCTTATTAGGTTTCTTTCCCTCTCTCTTTCCCTCTCTCTCTCTATCGTTCCGTTCCTGCTCCCAGCTGTTCCTCATTCTCCTAACGACCTCGTTTACTCTTTCACACCTGTCCCCTATTTTGCCCTCTGATTAAGTCTCTATTTCTCTCTTCGTTTCTGCTTCTGTCCTTGTCGGATCCTTGTTTGCTGTGCTGTGTTCTTGTTCCGTCCTGTCGTGTTTTTGCCTTCATCAGATGCTGCGTGTGAGCAGGTGTCAGCTACGGCCTGCGCCTACCCGAAGCGACCTGCAGTCTGTGGCCGCTTATCCTGTTATTCCCCTCTACAGACTAGAGGATTTCTGTTATTCCCCGTTTGGACATTTCCTGTTAAGGATTCAGGATTTGTTATTTTCTGTTTGGACTTGAATAAACTCTGTTTCTGTTAAATCGCTTTTGGGTCCTCACTCACCTGCATAACAGAAGTATCCGACCAAGAATGGACCCAGCGACTACGGATCCTTGCAACTCAGCCGTCGAGATCCAGGGAGCGATGCTCGGCAGACACGAGCAGGAATTGTCTGCTGCTCGTCATGCCGTTGAGACCCTGGCCGCTCAGGTCTCCGACCTCTCAAGACAGTTTCACAATCTCCGTCTCGATCCACCAGCTACTTCCTGGGCTTCCGAGTCTCCGGAACCAAGAATTAATAACCCACCGTGTTACTCTGGGCAGCCCACTGAATGCCGCTCGTTTCTCACCCAGTGTGATATTGTGTTCTCTCTCCAGCCCAACACATACTCAAGGGGTAGAGCTCGTATCGCCTACGTCATATCTCTCCTTACTGGACGGGCTCGTGAGTGGGGCACGGCTATCTGGGAGGCAAGGGCTGAGTGTACTAACGAGTATCAGAACTTTAAAGAGGAGATGATACGGGTTTTTGATCGTTCAGTTTTTGGGAGGGAGGCTTCCAGGGCCCTGGCTTCCCTATGTCAAGGTGATCGATCCATAACGGATTACTCTATAGAGTTTCGCACTCTTGCTGCCTCCAGTGACTGGAACGAGCCGGCGTTGCTCGCTCGTTTTCTGGAGGGACTCCACGCTGAGGTTAAGGATGAGATTCTCTCCCGGGAGGTTCCTTCCAGCGTGGATTCTTTGATTGAACTCGCCATCCGCATAGAACGACGGGTAGATCTTCGTCACCGAGCTCGTGGAAGAGAGCTCGCGTTAACGTTGTCCCCCCTCTCCGCATCACTACCATCTTCCCCCACTGGCTCAGGTGTTGAGCCCATGCAGCTGGGAGGTATTCGCATCTCGACTAAGGAGAGGGAACGGAGAATCACCAACCGCCTCTGTCTCTATTGCGGTTCTGCTGGACATTTTGTCATTTCATGTCCAGTAAAAGCCAGAGCTCATCAGTAAGCGGAGGGCTACTGGTGAGCGCTACTACTCAGGTCTCTCCATCAAGATCCTGTACTACCTTGTCGGTCCATCTACGCTGGACCGGTTCGGCAGCTTCCTGCAGTGCCTTGATAGACTCTGGGGCTGAGGGCTGTTTTATGGACGAAGCATGGGCTCGGGAACATGACATTCCTCTCAGACAGTTAGGGGAGCCCACGGCCATGTTCGCCTTGGATGGTAGTCCTCTCCCCAGTATATTATGGGAAACACTACCTTTAACCCTCACAGTATCTGGTAACCATAGTGAGACCATTTCTTTTTTGATTTTTCGTTCACCTTTTACACCTGTTGTTTTGGGTCATCCCTGGCTAGTGTGTCATAATTCTTCTATTAATTGGTCTAGTAATTCTATCCTATCCTGGAACGTTTCTTGTCATGTGAAATGTTTAATGTCTGCTATCCCTCCTGTTTCTTCTGTCCCCTCTTCACAGGAGGAACCTGGTGATTTGACAGGGGTGCCGGAGGAATATCATGATCTGCGCACGGTCTTCAGTCGGTCCAGAGCCACCTCCCTTCCTCCTCACCGGTCGTATGATTGTAGTATTGATTTCCTTCCGGGGACCACTCCCCCCCGGGGTAGACTATACTCTCTGTCGGCTCCCGAACGTAAGGCTCTCGAAGATTATCTGTCTGTTGCTCTCTATGCCGGTACCGTTGTGCCTTCTTCCTCTCCCGCCGGAGCGGGTTTTTTTTTGTTAAGAAGAAGGACGGTACCCTGCGCCCCTGCGTGGATTATCGAGGGCTGAATGACATAACGGTTAAGAATCGTTATCCGCTTCCCCTTATGTCGTCAGCCTTCGAGATTCTGCAGGGAGCCAGGTTCTTTACTAAGTTGGACCTTCGTAACGCTTACCATCTCGTGCGCATCAGGGAGGGGGACGAGTGGAAAACGGCGTTTAACACTCCGTTAGGGCATTTTGAATACCGGGTTCTGACGTTCGGTCTCGCTAATGCTCCAGCTGTCTTTCAGGCATTAGTGAATGATGTACTGAGAGACATGCTGAACATCTTTGTTTTCGTTTACCTTGACGATATCCTGATTTTTTCACCTTCACTCCAGATTCATGTTCAGCACGTTCGACGTGTTCTCCAGCGCCTTTTAGAGAATTGTCTTTATGTGAGGGCTGAGAAGTGCGCTTTTCATGTCTCCTCCGTCACATTTCTCGGTTCTGTTATTTCCGCTGAAGGCATTCAGATGGATCCCGCTAAGGTCCATGCTGTCAGCGATTGGCCCGTCCCTAAGTCACGTGTCGAGTTGCAGCGCTTTCTCGGTTTCGCAAATTTCTATCGGCGTTTCATTCGTAATTTCGGTCAAGTGGCAGCTCCTCTCACAGCCCTTACTTCTGTCAAGACGTGCTTTAAGTGGTCCGTTTCCGCCCAGGGAGCTTTTGATCTCCTCAAGAAGCGTTTTACATCCGCTCCTATCCTTGTTACTCCTGACGTCACTAAACAATTCATTGTCGAGGTTGACGCGTCAGAGGTGGGCGTGGGAGCCATTCTGTCCCAGCGCTCCCATTCTGACGATAAGGTCCATCCTTGCGCGTATTTTTCTCATCGCCTGTCGCAGTCGGAACGTAACTATGATGTGGGAAACCGCGAACTGCTCGCTATCCGCTTAGCCCTAGGCGAATGGCGACAGTGGTTGGAGGGGGCGACCGTTCCTTTCGTCGTTTGGACTGACCATAAGAACCTTGAGTACATCCGTTCTGCCAAACGACTCAATGCGCGTCAGGCTCGTTGGGCGTTGTTTTTCGCTCGTTTCGAGTTCGTGATTTCTTATCGTCCGGGCACTAAGAACACCAAGCCTGATGCTTTATCCCGTCTCTTCAGTTCTTCTGTAGCCTCTACCGACCCCTAGGGGATTCTCCCTGAAGGGCGTGTTGTCGGGTTGACTGTCTGGGGAATTGAGAGACAGGTAAAGCAAGCACTCACTCACACTCCGTCGCCGCGCGCTTGTCCTAGTAACCTTCTTTTTGTTCCTGTTTCTACTCGTCAGGCCGTTCTTCAGTGGGCTCACTCTGCCAAGTTAGCTGGCCACCCCGGCGTTCGGGGTACGCTTGCTTCTATTCGCCAGCGGTTTTGGTGGCCTACTCAGGAGCGTGACACGCGCCGTTTCGTGGCTGCTTGTTCGGACTGCGCGCAGACTAAGTCAGGTAACTCTCCTCCTGCCGGTCGTCTCAGACCGCTTCCCATTCCTTCTCGACCATGGTCTCACATCGCCTTAGATTTTATTACCGGTCTGCCTTCGTCAGCAGGGAAGACTGTTATTCTAACGGTTGTCGATAGGTTCTCTAAGGCGGCTCATTTTATTCCCCTCGCTAAGCTTCCTTCCGCTAAAGAGACGGCACAAATCATCATTGAGAATGTGTTCAGAATTCATGGACTTCCGTTAGACGCCGTTTCGGACAGAGGTCCGCAATTCACGTCTCAGTTTTGGAGGGAGTTTTGTCGTTTGATTGGTGCTTCCGTCAGTCTCTCTTCCGGTTTTCATCCCCAGTCTAACGGTCAAGCAGAACGGGCCAATCAGACTATTGGTCGCATCTTACACAGTCTTTCTTTTCGAAACCCTGCGTCTTGGGCAGAACAGCTCCCCTGGGCAGAATACGCTCACAACTCGCTTCCTTCGTCTGCGACCGGGCTATCTCCTTTTCAGAGTAGCCTTGGGTACCAGCCCCCTCTGTTCTCGTCCTCCGCTCAGGTTTTTGTCCAACGTTGTGAGCGCACCTGGAGGAGGGTCAGGTCTGCACTTTGCCGTTATAGGGCGCAGACTGTGAGAGCCGCCAATAAGCGTAGGACTAAGAGTCCTAGGTATTGTCGCGGTCAGAGAGTATGGCTTTCCACTCGTAACCTTCCCCTTACGACAGCTTCTCGCAAGTTGACCCCGCGGTTCATTGGTCCGTTCCGTATTTCTCAGGTCGTTAATCCTGTCGCAGTGCGACTTCTTCTTCCGCGACATCTTCGTCGCGTCCACCCAGTCTTCCATGTCTCCTGTGTCAAGCCTTTTCTTCGCGCCCCGTTCGTCCCCCCGTCCTTGTCGAGGGCGCACCTATCTACAGGGTCTGGAAGATTATTGACATGCGTTCTCGGGGACGTGGTCACCAGTACTTAGTGGATTGGGAGGGGTACGGTCCTGAGGAGAGGAGTTGGGTTCCATCTCGGGACGTGCTGGACCGTTCGTTATTTTCTGTTTGGACTTGAATAAACTCTGTTTCTGTTAAATCGCTTTTGGGTCCTCACTCACCTGCATAACAACTGTAGCCTAGGTTGTATTGACTGGGAGCCATGACTGGGATTCCAGACATGTTCATTTGTTAGGAAACACGTTGCGTGTGTAGTAGAAAACATACAACATGACTATCATAAGCATGTACACGCATGTATGCACACACACATACACAGCCATATTCATATGATCAATCACCAACCTCATAGTCAGCAGCCATCACTGTGTGTACAGTGGGGATCTGATGTTGGAGCACAGTAATGACCTTACACACTAGATATGACATACAGACACTCTTGGAAGAACATTTTACTAGAATGGAAAATGTCTGTCATTAACAACCAACACATTGTTAAAATCCTTATTAAGGGTGTTTATTCAGGGTGATCAATCACCAGCCACCCCAATCCCATGCTTCCCTACCCTTCCTCCTCTGTTTGTACAGTATGAGATGAGTCTATGCTATGTTTGAGGTTGAAGCACCACGACAGCGTTTGTCTTCAGTACTAGACGGAGGAATAATTGATTTGACCCACTTCAAAATGTGTCATTAGTCATCTGCTGCCTTGCGTTAAATTATAGCGGAGAGGCAAATTAATTGCCTGTGAGATCCTCTCTCTCAGGGAGGGTGGGCCTCCCTTTCCACAGAGTCGACTATTAACAAAATAACAAACGCAATTGGATTGACTTTTGAAAATGGCAGTAAATTAATGATGCAGTGACTGTGAGTATCGCAAAGCAGGGAGGGAAATCAATTAACGATGTGGTGACTGTGAGCATCGCAGAGCAGGGAGGGAAAACTTCAGAGCTTGTTCTCTGATGAAGATGCAGCTTGCTGCTAATGAAAAAGGCAGTTTGTTTCTGTGATGCTGGCCGTTTACTCATCGTCTAAGTGGCCAGAGCAAAGCATGCTGGGTCATCACTGTCCAAACCGTTATTGATGTTGTTGTTGTGATCTTTGAAAAACCCTTTGAGTGGGTGTGAAGACAATCAACACAATAACCAAAACGCAATTTGATTGACTTTTCAAAGTGGCAGTCAATTAACGCAGCAGCGAGCATTGTGAAGTGGGGAGGGGAATCTACAGCTCTTACTTTCCTGCAAAGAAGCAGCTTGTCACTAATGAGAGAGACCGGCCTTTCACTCATTGTTTAAGTGGTGAGAGCAAAGCATGCTGGGTCATCGCTGCCCGAACCGTTATTGATGGCGTTGTCACCAGTGACGACCTCATTGGTCAAGAAATTAACCTTTTGTTTGAACTGGAGCAAAAGTTGTGTCATGTCATCTGATCTGTTAGACATGTAATTATTATATTAGAGTTATCGCAGCTGCATTCCCAGAATTAGAATCTTACGTAATTGCCTCAGATGCTTGATCAAGTTTGGGTTGAGATCTTGAGAGAAAGAAGCGCTGGGCATCTTGTTGGGACATGCTTTTTCTGAATTAGGTCCACAGAATTATACCTACGGAAGAGCGGCTTCTATGGAGGAACTTTGAATGTCTTTGAACTGCAGAGCTGGTTTAAAGTTGGACCAGAGCACACGTTAGATAGCTAGCTTGTGTGTGCAGAGCAGCACTAGAATAACATTTTTAAAAACACGTCTTACCTTTTTGTAGTTAATAAATCCAATGTGAAATGTGATAACTATCGTGTCCTTAACAGCATCGAAAAAGACAATATATTCTTCTCTAATAAACATCTCTCCCTAATTTCTGAATTACACTTGTAATATCGTCAGTAGGCTAGAGTAATCTATGCTTCAGAGGGGAGTGGCAGGTAGCCTACACACGCACACCCACCGGCAAAGATTTCCAGCTGGCAGGCAGACGCTGGAATAAGTTTGACAGAGTGAGGGCGTTGTGTTGCGATTTTTGTGGTTCTGGAAAAGAATTGTCGCAACGTAAAATAAAGTTTATTAATTGGTTCCCATGCTTTTAAAATAACAGTTCTGTTCCGGAACAGTATAGATCACTTTCATTTTTGGTTTGGGTTCCCTGAACCGGCTGCAACACTTGGTTTTGGGTGACCAGTGAAATTTCTCACAAAAAGATGGGCATGCCATTGGTAGACTTTCCTGCAGTACCTGGTAATAGAGCAAGTACAGTCGTGGCCAAAAGTTTTGAGAATGACAAATATTAATTTTCACAAAGTCTACTGCCTCAGTTTGTATGATGGCAATTTGCATTTATTCCAGAATGTATGAAGAGTGATAAATTAATTTCAATTAATTGCAAAGTCCCTCTTTGCCATGCAAATGAACTGAATCCACCAAAAACATTTCCACTGCATTTCAGCCCTGCCACAAAAGGACCATCTGACATCATGCCAGTGATTCTCTCATTAACACAGGTGTGAGTGTTGACGAGGACATGCCTGGAGATCACTCTGTCATGCTGATTGAGTTTGAGTAACAGACTGGAAGCATCAAAAGGAGGGTGGTGCTTGGAATCATTGTTCTTCCTCTGTCGGCCATGGTTACCTGCAAGGAAACACGTGCCGTCATCATTGCTTTGCACAAGAAGGGCTTCACAGGCAAGGATATTGCTGCCAGTAAGATTGCACCTAAATCAACCATTTAGCGGATCATCAAGAACTTCAAGGAGAGCAGTTCAATTGTTGTGAAGAAGGCTTCAGGGCGCCCAAGAATGTCCAGCAAGTGCCAGGACCGTCTCCTAAAGTTAATTCAGCTGTGGGATCGGGGCACCACCAGTACAGAGCTTGCTCAGGAATGGCAGCAGGCAGGTGTGAGTGTATCTGCACGCAAAGACTTTTGAAGGATGGCCTGGTGTCAAGAAGGGCAGCAAAGAAGCCACTTCTCTCCAGGCTAACATCAGGGACAGACTGATATTCTGCAAAAGGTACAGGGATTGGACTGCTGAGGACTGGGGTAAAGTCATTTTCTCTGATGAATCCCCTTTCTGATAGTTAGGGAAAAATCTGTAAAAAAGCTTGTCCGGAGAAGACAAGCTGAGCACTACCATCAGTCCTGTGTCATGGCAACAGTAAAGCATCCTGAGACCATTCATGTGTGGGATTGCTTCTCAGCCAAGGGAGTGGGCTCACTCACAGTTTTGCCTAAGAACACAGCAATGAATAAAGAATGGTACCAACACATCCTCCGAGAGCAACTTCTCCCAACCATCCAGGAACAGTTTGGTGACGAACAATGCCTTTTCCAGCATGATGGAGCACCTTTCCATAAGGCAAAAGTGATAACTAAGTGGTTTTGGGAACGCAACATCAATATTTTCGGTCGCCAGACCTTTGAGAACTTGTGGTCAATCCTCAAGAGGCGGGTAGACAAACAAAACCCCACAAATTCTGACAAACTCCAAGCATTGATTATGCAAGAATAGGCTGCCATCAGTCAGTCAACACTGCAAATATTGATTCTTTGCATCAACTTCATGTAATTGTCAATAAAACTGAAGCAGCAAACGTTGTGGAAATTAATATTTGTGTCATTCTCAAAACTTTTGGCCATGACTGTACACAACACAGGATGTTTAAGGAAATGTTTATATTGACATGTGTGATTAACTAGCTTACTAACATTTACAAATATGGGAGTAATGATTAATACAAGGTGACCAAATGGTTTGTAAATGTCTTTATAAATGCTAATAAATGCCTTTATAAATGGTTTATTAAGGACCCTTAATATAGTATTAGCCTAGGGTGTTGCTGGGCCCAGCACAGGCAGTGTGGTCCCCTGGTCTTCTGCTGAGTTACAGTTCATATGAGCAAATCAGCCAAGTGAAATAAATTCCTTTAGGCCTAATCTATGGATTTCACATGACTGGGAATACAGATATGTATCTGTTGGTCACAGATACCTTTAAAAGATGGGCCTCACAATGGGTGTTAGCTGGACTTATGGTTCATGAGAATAAGTTTTTAAAAGGTTTAAAAATATGTCCAATATTTAAGAAAATCTATTTAATGACGACTTTAAGGCACATTTTGAAAGAAAAAAAATTGGCAGTCTATGCCTGAGTTATTTGACCATGTGAAGAAAAGAAAAAACATCTAAGAATTATAATAGGTTTCAAAGCTTCGCTGTGAACCCCTAATAATAATTTAAATTATATTTTTTGGAGTGGCGGCAACGATTTAGCAGCGTTGGTGCTCGGCTGCTAAATGAATATAGGGGAATCACTGTGTGTGTGTGTGTGGGTGTGTGTGTGAGTGAGGGAGGGTTGAGAGAAGATGTGAATGCTTAACTCAGTTTTAACAGGTTGCAGCAGGATGAGCTCTGATGTTTTTCAACAGAGAAGTTTTTGGGTCAAAATGTTTTAATAATAGCTTTGATCATGATAATAATTAAGTATTATTTATTCTCTAAAACAGTACACACACACAGTAACTAACACCACACACACACACACACACACACACACACACACACACACACACACACACACACACACACACACACACACACACACACACACACACACACACACACACACACACACACACACACACACACACACACACACACACACACACACACACACACACACACACTGACATGCCATCAACACACATTGACAGAATACACACGTAGGTACAAACATCTCTCTCAGTCCCGTGCATGGTAAACAAGTGAAGAATAGGAGATCATTATTGGGTGAGGTATTTATTTAAAATGCATATTTAATCATCCACAAAGGCACAATAATAAGGATTGTAAATAGCAGTGTCGTGACTTTACTTTCATTCATCTGATGACTTTATTTATTTAATCCACTAACTAGGTTTAATTGTTATCCGATTCAATTAATTACCTCTTATCATTCTGAACAGTCGTAACCTCATGCATCTGCAAAACCCTTTCTCATGATTCTGTACTAGACAAATTGGTTTCATTATTTATTTACTAGCTAACTAAATAATAACACAGGATAAACACACACATAGATTATTGACTAGAAACTTAATACGATGGAAACAGGTCCCTAGCGGACTGACACAACATTACAGCTTGTTACAACAGATATGGGGGAGGGGGGAGAAAAAGGGACACTTATCGTGGATATATTGGAGAACTTTTCTCACATTAGTCATATAGTTTGCACACAAAACGCCACCCGTTTGGAATTAGAAATCATTAATGTATTTACGTCAAACTGGCCCAGTTCCCTCCTCCCCTCTTCTGTGGTTGAGAGAAGGTCTGGTTATTGCCAAGCTGATCTGACCTATTGTGATCATCACAGGACAGTCATGACAGCTGTCTCCACATCGCAATGTAACGAAATATATGCTTTCTCCTCAAATGTACAACTCAACAGTTCAGAGAATCCAAACTCTATTTCAGATATGCCTCCAAATAGACTACAGTATGCATACAGTAGCTTTGACTTATAAAACCAAATTCAATTGCTTTTCGTTGCATTTTCATAGGAGCCGCAATCACAGGTTTAGATTAAGTTTTCTCAGGGCATTAATAATTCCTTGATTACTGATTGGTTTCTGGGATCTCATCTGTACTTGTGAAAATGAGCAGTTGATAATGCAGAAAACTTGGAGTAGTTTCAGTAGCTCAGCGGCTCTGAAGAAGAGACATACTATTTTCTCTATAATTGGGAACCATTTTTACTACAGAGGCATTGGTACTTCAGATACCCAATAATATCCAACTCACCATTGGCAGGAGTGTAACATAGCAATGGTACCTAATTTCCCCACGTGGGTACCTGCAGTAGTGAAGCACCACTTGTAGATGATGCATTGACTGTGCTCATCATTTCTCTATCTGATTTAAACCAAGTGGCTCAGCTACTTCTCACGTCCTCTCTCTGTAGGACAAGTGGCTCAACTACTTCTCTCATCCTCTCTGTAGGACAAGTGACTCAGCTACTTCTCTCGTCCTTTCTCTGTAGGACAAGTGGCTTAGCTACTTCTCTCATCCTCTCTCTGTAGGACAAGTGGCTCAGCTACTTCTCTCGTCATCTCTCTGTAGGACAAGTGGCTCAGCTACTTCTCTCGTCCTCTCTCTGTAGGACAAGTGGCTCAGCTACTTCTCTCGTCCTCTCTCTGTAGGACAAGTGGCTCAGCTACTTCTCTCGTCCTCTCTCTGTAGGACAAGTGGCTCAGCTACTTTTCACGTCCTCTCTCTGTAGGACCATTGGCCAGTCCGTCAGTGTGAAAGGTGATGTATTCACATAAAAGCGTCTGCTAAATGGCATATATTATTATTATTATATTAAGTAAATTGCTTCTGTGATGCACTGGGTAGTGTCGTGGATGGGACTATTTCAAAAAAAGTACATTTCCCCCCGATCGGTTTCCCTAAGGCCAGCTGAGTAGATAAAGGATAGGGCCAGACTGTGTGTAGAGCACAAGATTCTGTATAGATAGTAATGCTACATGATGGAGCTTCAGACCCGATAACAGCCCGTCATGATAAATGGCCCTAGCTGGACATTATTGCTGTCACTTAATTTCTCACCCCGACAACCAGTCACTTGGCGTCTCTCTCCCCCTTGATTAACACTCAGCACTCATTTATTGAAACGCACTTTGCATTTCCCCCCAAAATCACTACAACACACACACACACGCTGGTGCACTGCTCTGTACATGGGGATTGATTTCCTGTGAGATGACCTGGGAAAATGTGTATTTTGACAAGGGTATTTGACGTTCCTGGGTTGACTGACTGAACGTGTGTGTGTGTGTGGGGGGGATAACTGAACATGTTTTATTTGATCCTTTCACTTGTTCTTCCCTCTGATTCATCCTGCACCTCTGGAGTTGAAACTTCTCTGGAGTTGAAGCCTCTCTGGCATATCTACTGGTATAGAGTGGCCATCTTTGAATCCATCAACCTTGTTTTCTCAAACTCTTTAGGGACTCTTGTGATGAGTCCAAATACTACATTCTGAGTGAATATGACCTGTAGTTCATGAGATTTATGATTATTTTAAGCATTTAGCATTACTTAATCATTAAGTTTCCTAATTTTTTGAAGATATCAATACAAAAGGTAACAGTTCATCATGGTCATGTTTGATGACCCTAAAAAGTTGAATGTCCATAGGCCATTGTGAAGTGGATTTAAAAAAGGATTTAAATGGACATGTCAAACCAGATTTCCTGATTTATCCCTTATCATTTCTCAAGCTAAGAAGCCTCACTGGGTTGAAGCCTCTCTGGAGTCGTAATGGTGAAACACACTGATGATGCTGTATGTGTAACGAAATTCGTCTTCCTCTGATGAGGAGTATGAAGGATTGGACCAATATGCAGCGTGGTACGTGTCCATGTTGATAATTTATTAACATTGAACACCAAAAACAAAATAACAAGTAGAACAAACGAAAATGAAACAGTTCTGTCTGGTAATGACACAGAGACAGAAACAATCAAGATATAATATATAATATATACAAAAGTATGTGGACACGTGCACAAAGCGAGGTCCATACAATTTTTTTTTGTCGAGATCGGTGTGGAAGAACTTGACTGGCCTGCACAGAGCCATGACCTCAACCCCATCAAACACCTTTGGGATGAACTGGAATCCCGACTGAGAGCCAGGCCTAATTGCCCAACATCAGTGCCCGACCTCACTAATGCTCTTGTGGCTGAATGGAAACAAGTCCCCGCAGTAATGTTTCAACATCTAGTGGAACTCTCAGAAGAGTGGAGGCTGTTTTAGCAGCAAAGGGGGACCAACTAAACTCAGCAAAAAAAGAAACGTCCTCTCACTGTCAACTGCGTTTATTTTCAGCAAACTTCACAACTGAGACATAAACTGGACAAGTTCCACAGACATGTGACTAACATAAATGGAACAATGTGTCCCTGAACAAAGGGGGGTCAAAATCAAAAGTAACAGTCAGTATCTGTTGTGGCCACCAGCTTTAAGTACTGCAGTGCATCTCCTCCTCATGGACTGCACCAGATGTGCCAGTTCTTGCTGTGAGATGTTACCCCACTCTTCCACCAAGGCACCTGCAAGTTCCCAGACATTTCTGTGGTGAATGACCCTAGCCCTTACCCTCCGATCCAACAGGTCCCAGAAGTGCTCAATGGGATTGAGATCCAGGCTCTAGGCTGGCCATGTCAGAACACTGACATTCCTATTTTGCAGGAAATCACGCACAGAACGAGCAGTATGACTGGTGGCATTGTCATGCTGTAGGGTCATGTCAGGATGAGCCTGTAGGAAGGGTACCACATGAGGGAGGAGGATTTCTTCCCTGTAACAGATTGTCTGCAATGACAAGCTCAGTCCGATGATGCTGTGACACATCGCCCCAGACCATGACGGACCCTCCACCTCCAAATCGATCCCGCACCAAAGTACAAGCCTCGGTGTAACGCTCATTCCTTCAACGGTAAACACGAATCCGACCATCACCCCCGGTGAGACAAAACTGTGACTCATCAGTGAAGAGCACTTTTTGCCAGTCCTGTCTGGTCCAGCGACGGTGGGTTTGTGCCCATAGAGAACATTGTTGCCGGTGATGTAAGCCAGGTCCTCACCAGACAACCCGGGCTACAAGCACTAAGTCCAGCCTCTCTCAGCCTATTGCAGGCAGTCTGAGCACTGATGGAGGGATTGTGCGTTCCTGGTGTAACTCGGGCAGTTGTTGTTGCCATCCTGTTCCTGTCCTGCAGGTGTGATGTTCGGATGTATCGATACTGTGCAGGTGTTACACGTGGTCTGCCTACTGCGAGGATGATCAGCTGTCTGTCCTGTCACGCTGTAGCGCTGTCTAGGCGTCTCACAGTATGAACATTGCAATTTATTTCCCTGGCCACATCTGCAGTCCTCATGCCTCCTTGCAGCATGCCCGAGGCACGTTTACGCAGAAAGCAGGGACCCTGGGCATCTTTCTTTTGTTGTTTTTCTGAGTTAGTAGAAAGGCCTCTTCAGTGTCCTAGGTTTTCATAACTGTGACCTTAATTGCCCTACTGTCTGTAAGTGTCTTAACGACCGTTCCACAGGTACATGTTCATGAATTGTTTATGGTTCATTGAACAAGCATGGGAAATGTTGTTTAAACCCTTTGCAATGAAGATCTGTGAAGTTATTTGGATTTTTACAAATGATCTTTGAAAGACAGGGTCCTGAAAAGGGGACTTTTTTTGTTTGTTGCTGAGTTTACATATTAATGCCTATGATTTTGGAATGAGATGTTCAACGAACAGGTGTCCCCATACTTTTGGTCATGTAGTGTACAACCCCTTGAAAAAGCTGTACCAATAAAAACCCTCTGTAGCTTTGACAGTGGTTTTTGTGTTAGCATATCTATGATTTGGACTCAGTTTCAACTCCATTAGAAGTCCAGTCTCACATGACGTAGCTTGTCAGTATACACTGGTCAGCCAAACAGTTTGATTGATGTCATCAGAGCATGTTAAGTGGTGATTTCAACACATTCACTCATGGGTTGTTGTTTTAACGGAATAGGACAAAGTTGGTGTGTGTGTAATTTCATGCATGCGGATCAGATCATGCATGCCTGCTCTTGTAATTTGAGGCCATCAGTGCAGACACAGACTTTCTCTGATGGACCGATTCAAAAAACTAAATACACACACACACACAGAGTTATCTGGAGGACCGATGCAGGAAGCAGAGTGTGTGATGGGACTATGAAAGGAGATTGCTTTGATTACCATGTTAATTAACCTAGTCTCTCCTGCCTCCCCTGTGGATGGATGTGTGTGTAGGTTTGTGTGTTGGCCCCCAATGCTCTTATTGAGTGATTCTTATAGAACATGCAGAAATTGCCACTGACGATGGTAGTAATACATTTTTCCATTGACCACTCTGCAGAACAGAGTGAAAGTGAAAACATTGTCAAAAGAAAAGGGATTTCTGATGGCCATTACCTTCATAATAGACTCCACTTCATTACGCATAAAGAACACAAACATGTTCCTGAATGTTTAGCGCCGAAAGACAAGGACAAACTTTTTGTGAAAAAAAATATATATATACTGGATATATATTATTTACACTCTCCGGCTTGACAGCTTCCACTGGTTAACGCTTACAGCTGGAGGAATCACAGCTGGAGAGCCTTTCCATGGAAACCTTACACACAAACACCACACACAGCTGGGACTTCCTAACTAGTTTAGAACCTCCCTATAGGGATCCCAGGGGATCTGTTAGTTTTCTATAATGTTTGATGGATGTACTGCTCCTTCTGTCTTCTCTCATTATTTAAGAACCCGCCTGTCTCAGAACATAATTCTTATATCAGTTATGTTATTGGGGCTCCCAAGGGACGGTATAAGGCACTGCGTCTCAGTGCAAGAGGCATCACTGCAGTCCCTGGTTCAAATCCAGGCTGCATCTCATCCGGCCGTGATTGGGAGTCCCATGGGACGGCGCACAATTGGCCCAGCGTCGTCTGGGTTTGGCCGGGGTAGGCCGTCATTGCAAATAAGAATTTGTTCTTAACTGACTTGCCTAGTTACATTTAAAATAATATAAATATCACACACACCCTCGTTAATTCAGTTATTACAGTCCAGCTGCCATCCGAATTTCTTTGAGTTTTAACATCTGTGCTCGTGCACACACACACACACACACACACACACACACACACACACACACACACACACACACACACACACACACACACACACACACACACACACACACACACACACACACTTAGCTATTCACTATGCCTCTGCTGTTTTATTAAGACCCTATTGCCATGACAGGGAACAGAAGTCCAAGTGAAGGAGAAACTCTGAGCTGAGGTAAATTGGTTTGTAGCAGCAGTTTTACTGACGGAGGCATTGTGTGTGGGGGGGAGAATGTCTGCCCCTCCGACCAGACACACACTGCCCTTTATCACTATTAGGATAGATTAGGCCGATTTCTCATCAAATTCAACCAAAAACTAAAACGACTTAGGCTGGACAAAGTTGAATTACTGTCTAACGGATGCCCCACAGCCTTTTATTTTCTCATCTGGCTGCCACGAAAAGCCCCCACCTTGGAGACAGTCGATCACAATATTGTGGAGCTTGTGTGCGTGCCACTGGCAATGTACTTTGCTGGATGATATAAGGAAACTAAATGGAAAACCACAAGTATTTTAATGAATACACAGTTCAGGTCAACGATTGCAGACATGGGGAGTACTTGTATTTACCTTTTGCTATTTCAGTCGAGGACTTGCGTGACATAGTGGAAAAGTGTCTTCCACCAGAAACTAAAATCCCATCAATACAGTATCTAAGACTGCAGTTTACACCCAAGAATCCATGGTCCATGTCTGCTCTCCAGTACACAGGAAGGTTTAACCTCAAGTTCATGGTCCAGTCTCGGGTGATAAGGGACATCAAGATTCAAAGTTTGTTGCAGTACAGTGGAGCTACATTCAAAAGTTTTCTTGCATGTGAAATGTTATGTGTGGATGATAAGGCAATCATCCCTGTCGGAGAACCTGGTCAGCCTATAGGGACCTGTAACAGAGGCAGACATCCAAGCATTGCTCCTGAAAGTGGGCCAGTTCTAGCAGCTGCCGACCATGATTACCACATCAGTACCATCTGTCATGTTGATCCCAGATATCCCAGCATCTCCATGTAGTTCATTCTATGATGGGAAAGTTCATGTCACTGTCAAGGACAAGATTGTCCAGCCATCCATGCCCCTTCGACACACAGTTGAACATCTCAGCATTCTCAGAGGAGAGAACTACAGTGAAGATGTCTTTCTCAACAAGTAAATCTTGATCATTCATGGTGGTGGGCCAGACCACAGAACCACATATGCCTCTGTTCAAGCATGCCACACACTCCTGTTTGTTCTACTGGATCTTGACATGCTTATCGCCTGTAGAACTGCACCAGGTGACAGCTGGGCCAACCCTGCCGAGAGAGTTAATTCCCTTCTAAACTTGGGGCTTCAGGGAACAGCCCTGGCTAGGAAGAAGATGGAAGAATCAAATGATAAGTGTGTGAAGAAGTGAGACACAATGACAAGCCTATGTGAAACAGCCACCAAACAACCAGATATGAAAGAGGTTTTTGAAAAGAGTATGCATCCTTTTGCAGCTCTTGTGATTGGTCGGTTTGAGCACCTGAAGTGGAAAGGAACACACGTACATCAAATTAAAATGTAATTTTATTCGTCACATACACATGTTTAGCAGATGTTATTGTGGGTGTAGCGAAATGCTTAACAGTGTCAGCCCGCAACAGGAAGAAATTCAACTATTGATACAGAAATTGACATGATGCATGACCTCAGCAGAAAAGGCCTTGCCAAGGTAAAGTACAAGCAATTCCAGGACAGACATTTCAAGATGTCAAAATACACAGATCAAGAAATGCGAGGGAGAAGATATTATTATTATTATATTATTATCCATGCTGGTAATGCTTAATGAATCCTCCACGCTTGCCAGAAGAACAATTTAGGAAATGAAGGTTTGTGCCTGATCAAATCATATGTTATTGGTCACATACACGTGTTTAGCAGATGTTATTGCGGGTGTAGCGAAATGCTTGATCCAACATTGACAGCAGACAGACGTGAGTACCAGAAATGGTATGATCTGTACAGCTTGGACACCACTGACATGGATAGGCCTTCTCTGACACCAAATATAGAACATGTAAAGAGGAGTGCTGCCATCGTCAGTGCAAAGGTGAGAGCGACCATCAACTGTGTTGAATGTATTTTTTGTATTTATTATGGATCCCCATTAGCTGCTGCCAAAGCAACAGCTACTCTTCCTGAGGTCCAGCAAAATTAAGGCAGTTTATACAATTTTAAAACATTCACAACACACGGTGTGCCCTCAGGCATATTTATAGTACGTATGTTATCGTGTGTGTGTCTGTGCCAATGTTTGTGTTGCTTCAGAGTCCCTGCTGTTCCATAAGGTGTTTTTTAAAATCTGTTTTACTGCTTGCGTCAGTTACTTTTTTAAAAACCTTTATTTACCTAGGCAAGTCAGTTATGAACACCTCTTGATACTAGCCATCCCGGAGCCGGGATCGTGAACACAGCCTCAAGCTCATTACCATAACGCAATGTTAACTATTCATGAAAATCGCAAATTAAATGAAATAAATATGCTAGCTCTCAAGCTTAGCCTTTTGTTAACAACACTGTCATCTCAGATTTTCAAAATATGCATTTCAACCATAGCAAAACAAGCATTTGTGTAACAGTTTTGATAGCTAGTGTAGCATTTAGCGTAGAATTTAGCGGGCAACATTTTCACAAAAACAAGAAATGCATTCAAATAAAATAATTTACCTTTGAAGAACTTCGGATGTTTTCAATGAGGAGACTCAGTTAGATAGCAAATGTTCAGTGTTTCCAAAAAGATTCTTTGTGTAGGAGAAATCGCGCTCCGTTTTGTTCATCACTTTTGGCTACCAAAAAACCCCCGAAAATTCAGTCATCAAAACGCCAACCTTTTCCCAAATTAACTCCATAATATCGACTGAAACATGGCAAACGTTGTTTAGAATTAATCCTCAAGGTGTTTTTCACATATATCTTCGATGATATATCGTTCGTGGAAGTATGCTTTCTCCTCTGAATCACATGGAAGAATGCTTGCAGCTGAAGATTATGCACCAATTTCGACAAAGGACACCGGGCGGACACCTGGTAAATGTAGTCTCTTATGGCCAATCTTCCAATGATATGCCTACAAAGACGTCACAATGCTGCAGACACCTTGTGTTATGCAGGTGAGTGAGGACCCAAAAGCGACTTAACAGAAACTGAGTTTATTAAAGTCCAAACAGAGAAAACATAATCCTCAATCCTTTACAGGAAATGTCCAAACAGGGAAAACATAAATCCTCTTTAGTTGTTGAGGAGAATTGCAGGATAAGCGGCAACAGACTGCAGGTCCCTTCGGGTAGGCGCGGGCCGTAGCGGACAGAGACACCTGCTCACACGCAGCATCTGATGAAAAGGCAAAACACGACAGGACGGAACAAGGACACAGCAAACAAGAATCCGACAAGGACAGAGGCAGAAACCGAGAGAGAAATAGAGACCTAATCAGAGGGCAAAATAGGGGACAGGTGTGAGAGAGTAAACGAGGTCGTTAGGAGAATGAGGAACAGCTGGGAGCAGGAACGGAACGATAGAGAGAGAGAGGGATAGAGAGAGAGAAAGAAACCTAATAAGACCAGCAGGGGGAAACGAAGAGAAGAGAAAGCACAGGGACAAGACATGACAATACATGAAACCTTGGGGAAATGGCAGAAAGTGTAGGCTCGTTCAGGGCGCATTCACAGCCATATAAGGAGACAATGGAAAACAGAGCCTCAAAAATGTTCCTTCCTGTTTGAAGTTTCATCTTGGTTTCGCCTGTAGCATCAGTTCTGTGGCACTCACAGATAATATATTTGCAGTTTTGGAAACGTCAGAGTGTTTTCTTTCCAAAGCTGTCAATTATATGCATAGTCGAGCATCTTTTCATGAGAAAATATCTTGTTTAAAATGGGAACGTTTTTTTTATCCAAAAATGAAATACTGCCCCTAGAGTCTCAAGAGGTTTAAGAACAAATTCTTACTTTCAATGACAACCTAGGAACAGATTTGTACCTTTTCAGCTCGGGATTTGAACTTGCAACCTTCCGGTTACTAGTCCAACACTCTAATCACTGGGCTACCCTGCCGCGTCAGTTACTTGATGTAGAATAGAGTTCCATGTAGTCATGGCTCTATATAGTACTGTGTGCCTACTATAGTCTGTTCTGGACTTGGGGACTGTGAAGAGACCTCTTGTAAGCATGTCTTGTGGGGTATGCATGGGTGACCGAGCTGTGTGCCAATAGTTTAGGCAGACAGCCCTGTGCATTCAACATGTCAATACCTCTCATAAATACAAGTAGTCATGAAGTCAATCTCTCTTCCACTTTGAGCCAGGAGAGATTGACATGCATATTTTTAATATTAGCTCTCTATGAACACCCAAGGGCCAGCCGTGCTGCCCTGTTCTGAGCCAATTGCAATTTTCCTATGTCCTTTTTTGTGGCACCAGCCACACGACTGAACAGTAGTCAAGGTGTGACAAAACCAGGGCCTGTAGGACCTGCCTTGTTGAAGTGTTGTTAAGAAGGCAGAGCATCACTTTATTATAGACAGACTTCTCCCCATCTTAGCTACGACTGCATCAATATGTTTTGACCGTGACAGTTTACAGTCTAGTGTTACTCCAAGCAGTTTAGTTATCTCAACTTGCTCAATTTCCACATTATTTATTACAATATTTAGTTGAGGTTTAGTGAGTGTTTTGTTCCAAATACAATGCTTTTAGTTTTAGAAATGTTTAGGGCTTATTCCTTGCCACCCACTCTGAAACTAACTGCAGCTCTTTGTTGAGTGTTGCAGTCATTTCAGTCGCTGTTGTAGCTGATGTGTATAGTTTTGAGTCATCAGCATACATAGAAACTCTGGCTTTACTCAACGTCAGTGGCATGTCGTTAGTAAAAATTGAAAAAATCAAGGGGCCTAAACAGCTACCCTGGATAATTCCTGATTCTAACTGGATTATATTTGATAGGCTTCCATTAAAGAACACCCTCTGTGTTCAAGTAACTCTTAATCCACAAGTAACTCTTAATCCACATTATAGCAGGGGGTGTAAAGCCATAACACAAGTTTTTCCAGAAGCAGACTACAATAAATAATGTCAAAAGTTGCACTGAAGTCTTACAAGACAGCCCCCACAATCATTTTATCTTCAGTTTCTCTCAGCCAATCATCAGTCATTTGTGTAAGTGCTGTGCCTGTTCAGTGTCCTTCCCTATAAGCATGCTGAAGTTCTGCTGTCAGTTTATTTACTGTAAAATAACATTATATCTGGTCAAACACATTTTTTTCCAGAAGTTTACTAAGGGTTGGTAACAGGCTGATTGGTCAGCTATTTGAGCCAGTAAATGAGGCTTTACTATTCTTGGGTAGCGGAATGACTTTATCTTCCCTCCAGGCCTGAGGGCACACACTCTCTAGTAGGCTTAAATTGAAGATGTGGCAAATAGGAGTGGCAATATCGCCTGCTATTATCCTCAGTCATTTTCCATCTAAATTGTCAGACCCCGGTGGCATGTCATTGTTGATAGACAACAATAATTTTTTCACCTCTTCCACACAGACTGCACTGATTTCAAAATTACAATTCTTGTCTTTCATAATTTGGTCCGATATACTTGGATGTTTAGAGTCTGCGTTTGTTGCTGGCTAGTTTGCAATATCAGTGGGCTTTGATGATTGAGCCATCTGAATCAATAAATGAATGGAGCAGAGTTGTCTTTCTCTCCCAAAATGTCATTTAAGGAGCCCCAAAGCTTTTTACTATCATTCTTTATATAATGTATCTTTGTTTCATAGTGTAGTTTATTTTTATTCAGTTTAGTCACATGATTTCTTAATTTGCAGTAATTTGCCAATCAGTTGGGCTGCCAGACTTAATTGCTGTAACTTTTTGCCTCATCCCTTTCAACCATACTATTTTTCAATTCCTCATTAATCCAAGGGGATTTTGCAGTTTTTTACAGTCATTTTCTTAATGGGTGCTTATTAGTAACTGGAGTAAGTCGTTTCATAAATGTGTCAAGTGCAGCGTCTGGTTGCTCCTCATTACACACCACAGACCAGCAAATATTCTTTACATCATTAACATATCAATCACTACAAAACTTTTTGTATGACCTCTTATACATTATATTAGGCCCAGCCTTTTGAACTTTGGTTTCCTAGATATGGCTATTATATTGTGATCACTACATCCTATGGATTTGGATACTGCTTTAAAGCAAATATCTGCAGTGTTAGTAAAAGTGTGATCAATACACGTTGATGATTTAATTCCTGTGTTGTTTGTAATGTGAGAAGCCAAAAGCTTCTAAAGAAGAATAGTTCTACGCATTACTGACTGACTTTATTGTCCCCATGGGGACATTTTGTTGCAGTGTCATGTTTAAAGTGGAATTTAAATACAAAACAAAATTGACACTACAACTTTCATAACAGTTACATACCAATAAAACATTTTTAAAAAGACTGGCCTGCTGGCCTTACTGAGTCGATAGGAACATTAGCCTGCTGGCCTTACTGAGTCGATAGGAACATTAGCTCGATCTATTTAGGAGAGATATCACACCTGGCACAAATTATTGTCTAGTTCTGTTTTTCCTGCCGAGGGGTGCCCTATACCTGTGCCCAGAGAGGAATAGTATAAAGTCTGGGTACAGGGAGTTTCTTGGGTCTAAAATGATTTTGTGAGCCTTACGGAGGGCCCTGACCTTAAAGATCTCATCCAGGCCTGTCTGTTTGACTCCAAGTACCTTGCTTGCTGTGGTGATAATCCTTCTCAGCATGTTTCTCTGGCTGACAGTGGCATTGCCAAACCGACAAACAATACAAAAAGTTAAAATACTCTCAATGAAAGATTTGTAAAACAGAATCAGTATAGTACAGTCTACATTAAAAGATACCAGCTTTTTGAGAAAGTACAGTCTCTGGCTCTTTTTGTAGATCAGATCTGTACATTTACTCCACTGAAGCTTATTGTCCAAGAGGACACCCAGGTATGTGTATTCCTCTACAATCTCTACTGTATATTCTGACCACTGATAGATGTTGCAGAGTTAGGTGTTGTACGGTTCCTGAAGTCTATGCACATCTCTTTGGTCTTGTTGGTATTGAGGACCAAGTGTGATTCCTCACACCACTCTACAAAGTCATGTAGGACCGGGCCATGATGTTCCTCATCATCATGCAACAGGCTGATCAAGGGAGTGTCATCAACAAACGTAACGAGGTGTCTGTCAGGATGGGAACTAGTACAACTATTAGTGAACAAGATGTACAGGAGTGGGGACAAAACACATCCCTGAGGAGAGCCTGTGTTGGTATTGCGTATGTCTGACACGTGGGGACCTGTTTTGACTCACTATGAGCGTTGGTTCAGGAAGTCCAACAGCCACAAAACCAGCCCCCCATCTAAGAAGAAGTCCCGAATGAGTCTCTGTGCCAGAATGTAGTGATGGATTGTGTTGAAGGCAGAAGAAAAGTTAACAAACAGAACCCTGACATGGGATTTGGCTCCAGATGTCTATAGACCATGTTAAGGAGGGTAAGAATGGAATCATCAACTCCTCTGCTAGGCTGATAGGCAAACTGAAATGGGTCAAGGAGCTTCTGGGTGACACTGAGAATGACTTTTCACAAGGTTCTCAAGGCATTTCATTACTAAGGATGTCAAGGCAACGGGGCGATAGTCATTCAGCACAGAGGGATTAGATGCTTTAGGAATTGGTATAATTATTGATTTTTTCCAAAATACTGGAACGTGTTGCTGGTTGAGTGAGGATAGGAAAATGTCTGTAAAAACACCCGCCAGTTGTTCAGCACAGTGCTTTAACACATGTCCACTTATTTTGTCTGGGCTTTTGTGTGTTACATCCCCTGAACAACTTCAGAACATCAGACTGTTGAGCAACAACTCTCTCAAACATTTGTAATGATGATTCCATTTGTTTTACCTCCGACACCAAGCTGTCTGATTCAAATCTTGAGAAGAAAACATTCAGTTCGTTAGCCATGTTCTGGCCCTCATGTCCCCCAAGGTCATCACTGGGTTTCCCCTCTGCCTATATGGGGGGGCGCTAGCCATGGATTTAATCCCATGCCAGGCCACCCTTGCGTTTCCTGAGGGAGAGGGTTGTGTTTCAGAGCTTTTACATGTGTTTCAGAGCTTTTACATGTGTTTCAGAGCTTTTACATGTGTTTCAGAGCTTTTACATGTGTTTCAGAGCTTTTACATGTGTTTCAGAGCTTTTACATGTGTTTCAGAGATTTACATGTGTTTCAGAGCTTTTACATGTGTTTCAGGGCTTTTACATGTGTTTCAGAGCTTTTACATGTGTTTCAGAGCTTTTACATGTGTTTCAGAGCTTTTACATGTGTTTCAGGGCTTTTACATGTGTTTCAGAGCTTTTACATGTGTTTCAGAGGTTTTACATGTGTTTCAGAGCTTTTACATGTGTTTCAGAGCTTTTACATGTGTTTCAGAGCTTTTACATGTGTTTCAGAGGTTTTACATGTGTTTCAGAGGTTTTACATGTGTTTCAGAGCTTTTACATGTGTTTCAGAGCTTTTACATGTGTTTCAGAGGTTTTCCAAGAAGACAATCCATATCACGAGCAGATAGTTGCTTTCAAGGGTCTAACCTGTGGAATACAAGTAGAGACAGTATTACTCAGCAATCACAGTGTCATTCCCAGATGTGTGTGTCCATTGTGGATGTCCAGATGTTCTTGAGGGTGAAGAGGTTGTGAGGCTCAAACAACAATCCCAACATGTCCGGCCAATGTGCCCAGTGTGTTAGCAAGAAGGAAAGCAGTTCATTATGAGAGCTCCAATAAATGTAAAAAAGAGATGAACAACCAAGAGACCAGAATAAACTAGAAATAAAGGGCAAAACAGACCATGCTGTTGAACAGTAAAAAGCAGCAGGTGATTGTGCAATTACTTCTGACCACAGAACATTGGCTGTCATTTTCATTTCCAGGCGATTCTACATGTTGAATCGTTATTGTTTGTTGACACCCAGTAGGTGATTTACTGAGCCACTGCTCCTCCAAGTCTAACTTCTGTTGTTCTACCTTCTATAACTAGATTACGCCATGTTAATAGCTGATGTGGAATCGCTGTAAGCTCACTATTGATGACTTAGCCAGCCAGAACTAGTAGTGATGAACCACCGTTTTAGAAGTGTGTGGGAGAGCCAAGCAGTGTGTGGCAGTTTAATGGAATGGTGTCGTTTTGAAAAACAAATAAAAATATTTTTTACATGAATATTGGTGCAAAAGACAGTAATTAGAGAAGATGGTTGTCATAATGCCAATGTTTATTCGTTTACGTCTCCTGGCAGATACAGCGGGGTTGATACCTTAGAGAAGTTGCTGTTTTAAAACCTTCCAGGAAGTAACCCCTCTACTATTCGGTCTCCAACAGACAATTAAAACTGTGTGAAAAACTGGCTCTTACTTTAACTACTGACAAGACAATACTCCTCTGCATAATATTCAAATGATAATGGTGTGTGTGTGTTTGTTGCCCAAGGCATATCAAACACATTAATATTGATCATTATGTTGGCTGGCAGTTAGGCTATTGGTTAGAGTGTTGGGCCAGTTACTGAAAGGTCGGCTCTGGGATTCAAACTGGCGACAAGGGGAAAGATCTTTCTGTGCCCTTAAGCAAGGCACTTAACCCTAATTGCATATAAAACACAATTGTACATGTGTGGAACAGGACAAATATAAGCACCCACAAAATGATTATTATTGTTCACCATCGTAACTGTTTGCTTCTCTCCTCTTCCAGTTCTCCCCATGGTGAGGAACTGTGATGGTTCTACTCTGGCCCCTCAGAGCAGGACTATGGGGGATGTGGAGGAGCTGGCTGCCAGCTACGAACGCAAACTCATAGAGGTGGGTACTACTGTTACTGTCTGACTCAGTCTTACCTCTACCGCTACTTAGGCAGCTGAGATGACTGCATTTACTTTATGTTCGTAATTTCTGTCTTTTATTATTTATTATTGTTGTTGCATTTTAGAGAAGGAAACTGGAAGTACAGGAAGCATGTCGTTTGACGGTGTATACCATTTGTATCCTGTACATACGACTAATAAAACTTTAAACTATCTACACAGTCATCACTGATCAGTGAAGCAAGAAGATAGATTTCACCAATCCAGCCTGGTCAGATTACTCAGTAATTACTTCGAGAGGATTTCTAAAGTATTTCAACAGAGCCATGGAGTTTTGTAGGTAGCTGATGCACAGTTCCAACTCTGTTGTTACACATGGTGATGCAGCCTCAGTCACTCAGAGACAGAGACAGGGAGTGGGTGGTTCTGGGAGTTCTTGGCATGCTTGGTACAGTAACTAATGACCAACCGACGGTGTGACACTCTGAGCTGAGTGACAATGACATAAAAAAACACAGCCCTCCTATTCTAATGAGGTTTTCCATCAATTATTCCTAAGTGTTTTAGATTTATTTTATAATAAATAATTCTGCTATTTTTTCACTTATTTCTGAACTGTCTTATTGATGCGATCATTTACTTGCTTGTCGGTCTCAATAGGGCTTCCCTAAGCATACTGGGATGTGGACTGAGCAAGTAGACGGTACATGTATTGATGTTACCAACTGGTTTGCCTGTTTATGCTCTCTCTGAAGTTGTAGAAACATGCAGATGGTTAGCTAATGCTGTTGTCTGTTGCTATTGTCAATGGGTTTTAAGTTCCACTAGGGCCATAGTGAAAGGGTATTGGATATGGAAAAACCACCTGTATAATCTAGTCTTTCTAACCAGACTTATTGTAAGGTACTATTGTGGGATGTATTAGTGATTTTGTGTAGGAGAGATGTGTGTGTGATAACAGTGTGATATGGGTCGGAGACTCCTCTGGGATCTCTGGATCTTTTGATGTGTTCTCTCTCTCCCCTACTCTCTCTTACATTACATTTTACATTTAAGTCATTTAGCAGACGCTCTTATCCAGAGCGACTTACAAATTGGTGCATTCACCTTATGACATCCAGTGGGACAGTCACTTAACAATAGTGCATCTAAAACTTAGGGGGGGTGGGGTGAGAGGGATTACTTAACCTATCCTAGGTATTCCTTAAAGAGGTGGGGTTTCAGGTGTCTCCGGAAGGTGGTGATTGACTCCGCTGTCCTGGCGTCGTGAGGGAGTTTGTTCCACCATTGGGGGGCCAGGGCAGCGAACAGTTTTGACTGGGCTGAGCGGGAGCTGTACTTCCTCAGTGGTAGGGAGGCGAGCAGGCCAGAGGTGGATGAACGCAGTGCCCTTGTTTGGGTGTAGGGCCTGATCAGAGCCTGGAGGTACTGAGGTGCCGTTCCCCTCACAGCTCCGTAGGCAAGCACCATGGTCTTGTAGCGGATGCGAGCTTCAACTGGAAGCCAGTGGAGAGAACGGAGGAGCGGGGTGACGTGAGAGAACTTGGGAAGGTTGAACACCAGACGGGCTGCGGCGTTCTGGATGAGTTGAAGGGGTTTAATGGCACAGGCAGGGAGCCCAGCCAACAGCGAGTTGCAGTAATCCAGACGGGAGATGACAAGTGCCTGGATTAGGACCTGCACCGCTTCCTGTGTGAGGCAGGGTCGTACTCTGCGGATGTTGTAGAGCATGAACCTACAGGAACGGGCCACCGCCTTGATGTTAGTTGAGAACGACAGGGTGTTGTCCAGGATCACGCCAAGGTTCTTGGCGCTCTGGGAGGAGGACACAATGGAGTTGTCAACCGTGATGGCGAGATCATGGAACGGGCAGTCCTTCCCCGGGAGGAAGAGCAGCTCCGTCTTGCCGAGGTTCAGCTTGAGGTGGTGATCCGTCATCCACACTGATATGTCTGCCAGACATGCAGAGATGCGATTCGCCACCTGGTCATCAGAAGGGGGAAAGGAGAAGATTAATTGTGTGTCGTCTGCATAGCAATGATAAGAGAGACCATGTGAGGTTATGACAGAGCCAAGTGACTTGGTGTATAGCGAGAATAGGAGAGGGCCAAGAACAGAGCCCTGGGGGACACCAGTGGTGAGAGCGCGTGGTGAGGAGACAGATTCTCGCCACGCCACCTGGTAGGAGCGACCTGTCAGGTAGGACGCAATCCAAGCGTGGGCCGCGCCGGAGATGCCCAACTCGGAGAGGGTGGAGAGGAGGATCTGATGGTTCACAGTATCGAAGGCAGCCGATAGATCTAGAAGGATGAGAGCAGAGGAGAGAGAGTTAGCTTTAGCAGTGCGGAGCGCCTCCGTGATACAGAGGAGAGCAGTCTCAGTTGAATGACTAGTCTTGAAACCTGACTGATTTGGATCAAGAAGGTCATTCAGAGAGAGATAGCGGGAGAGCTGGCCAAGGACGGCACGTTCAAGAGTTTTGGAGAGAAAAGAAAGAAGGGATACTGGTCTGTAATTGTTGACATCGGAGGGATCGAGTGTAGGTTTTTTCAGAAGGGGTGCAACTCTCGCTCTCTTGAAGACGGAAGGGACGTAGCCAGCGGTCAGGGATGAGTTGATGAGCGAGGTGAGGTAAGGGAGAAGGTCTCCGGAAATGGTCTGGAGAAGAGAGGAGGGGATAGGGTCAAGCGGGCAGGTTGTTGGGCGGCCGGCCGTCACAAGACGCGAGATTTCATCTGGAGAGAGAGGGGAGAAAGAGGTCAGAGCACAGGGTAGGGCAGTGTGAGCAGAACCAGCGGTGTCGTTTGACTTAGCAAACGAGGATCGGATGTCGTCGACCTTCTTTTCAAAATGGTTGACGAAGTCATCTGCAGAGAGGGAGGAGGGGGGGGGGGAGGGGGCGGAGGATTCAGGAGGGAGGAGAAGGTGGCAAAGAGCTTCCTAGGGTTAGAGGCAGATGCTTGGAATTTAGCGTGGTAGAAAGTGGCTTTAGCAGCAGAGACAGAGGAGGAAAATGTAGAGAGGAGGGAGTGAAAGGATGCCAGGTCCGCAGGGAGGCGAAGTTTTCCTCCATTTCCGCTCGGCTGCCCGGAGCCCTGTTCTGTGAGCTCGCAATGAGTCATCGAGCCACGGAGCGGGAGGGGAGGACCGAGCCGGCCTGGAGGATAGGGGACATAGAGAGTCAAGGGATGCAGAGAGGGAGGAGAGGAGGGTTGAGGAGGCAGAATCAGGAGATAGGTGGGAGAAGGTTTGAGCGGAGGGAAGAGATGATAGGATGGAAGAGGAGAGAGTAGCGGGGGAGAGAGAGCGAAGGTTGGGACGGCGCGATACCATCCGAGTAGGGGCAGTGTGGGAGGTGTTGGATGAGAGCGAGAGGGAAAAGGATACAAGGCAGTGGTCGGAGACTTGGAGGGGAGTTGCAATGAGGTTAGTGGAAGAACAGCATCTAGTAAAGATGAGGTCGAGCGTATTGCCTGCCTTGTGAGTAGGGGGAAGGTGAGAGGGTGAGGTCAAAAGAGGAGAGGAGTGGAAAGAAGGAGGCAGAGAGGAAAGAGTCAAAGGTAGACGTGGGGAGGTTAAAGTCGCCCAGAACTGTGAGAGGTGAGCCGTCCTCAGGAAAGGAGCTTATCAAGGCATCAAGCTCATTGATGAACTCTCCGAGGGAACCTGGAGGGCGATAAATGATAAGGATGTTAAGCTTGAAAGGGCTAGTAACTGTGACAGCATGGAATTCAAAGGAGGCGATAGACAGATGGGTAAGGGGAGAAAGAGAGAATGACCACTTGGGAGAGATGAGGATCCCGGTGCCACCACCCCGCTGACCAGACGCTCTCGGGGTGTGCGAGAACACGTGGGCGGACGAAGAGAGAGCAGTAGGAGTAGCAGTGTTGTCTGTGGTGATCCATGTTTCCGTCAGTGCCAAGAAGTCTCTCTCTCCTACTCTCTCTCTCTCTCTCCTACTCTCTCTCTCTCTCCTACTCTCTCTCTCCCCTACTCTCTCTCTCTCTCTCTCTCTCTCTCTCTCTCTCTCTCTCTCTCTCTCTCTCTCTCTCTCTCTCTCTCTCTCTCTCTCTCTCTCTCTCCTCTCTCTCTCTCTCTCTCCTACTCTCTCTCCTCTCTCTCTCTCTCCTACTCTCTCTCTCGCTCTCTCGCTCTCTCTCCTACTCTCTCGCTCTCTCTCTCTCTCTCTCCTACTCTCTCTCTCTCCTACTCTCTCTCCTACTCTCTCTCGCTCTCTCGCTCTCTCTCCTACTCTCTCTCTCTCTCTCTCCTACTCTCTCTCTCTCCTACTCTCTCTCTCGCTCTCTCGCTCTCTCTCCTACTCTCTCGCTCTCTCTCTCTCCTACTCTCTTGCTCTCTCGCTCTCGCTCTCTCTCACTCATATTAATTATCCAACAGCAGAAACACCACAACAATTAGCAGTCTTTCTTTCTGTTCAGTTTGGAAAAGACTCACAATAATAGCAGCCTATGCCTGGAAACATGCTTCACTGATGCCACTCATATATTGATCTTAAATATTTCTTATGAATAAGGATGGCTTAAATAAGGCCCAACAAATTGCCAGTGTGTGTTTGTGTGCCCATCTGATTGCAGTGGACAGCTCAGCATGTGGTGTACCCCCACCCCCCCGCCCGGGTCACTTCCTGTTTGTAGTGATTTCTGGGTAAAGTGAGTCAGTGAGAGAGGGACTGTGTGCACCCAGGCACTGACACCAATCTCTCCCCTATCTTCCTCCCTCCTCTGAGGGAAAGCTAAGCCTGTCGTCTCCTCTTTCCGCTTCTCTCCGCTCTCTCTTTAGACTCGTTTCACATCCAATTACTTGTGTTAGATAGCAGGTCAGCTATGGTGGCTGTTTCTGCTTGGGATGGTACTCCCAGCTCAGCATCAGAACATCCTAGAGAGGGAGAGGGAGGTGGAGAAGCGGGAGAGGGAGGTGGGGAAGAGGGGAGGGAGGGGAAGAGGGAAGAGATGGGAGGAAGATATAGGGAGGGGAGGAAGAGAGCTGGAGTGAGGAAGGAAGAGAGTGGGAGAGAGGGGAGGGGAAGGATGGGGAGGGAGGGAGGGAGGGGAAGGATTGGGAGGGAGGGAGAGAGGGGGAAGAGAGAGGGGGAGGAAGGAAGAAATTGCATGAGGGAGGGGAAGAGAAATTACAGGAGGGAGGGAGGGGGAGGAAGAGAGGAGAGGGAGAGATGGAAGAGAGGGGAGGGGGGAGAGATGGTAGAGAGAGGGATGGGAGGGAGGGGATAAAAAGTGAGGGAGGGGATGAAGAGAGGGAGTGAGGGGAATGGAGAGGGGGCAGAAGAGAGAGGGAGGGGAGGGAGAGAGAGAGGGAGGGAGGGAGGGGAAGAGAAATTCGGGGAGGGGAGGAAGAGAGAGAGGAGGGAGGCGGAGGGAGGGGAAGAGAAATTTGGGGAGGGGAGGAAGAGAGAGGGGGAGGAAGAGTGGGAGGGGATGAAGAGAGAGAGAGGGGGAGGAAGAGAAGGAGAGAGGGAAGGGAGGAAGAGGGGGAGAGGGAAGGGAGGAAGAGGGAAAGGGAGGGAGGGGATGAAGAGAGGGAGGAAGGAGAGAGAGATGGGAGGAAGGGGATGAAGAGGAGGAAGAGAAGGAGGGAGGGAGGGAGGGAGGGGAGGAATAAAGAGGGGGAAGAGAGAAAAGGAGGAGAGGAGGAGGGAGGGGATGAAGAGGGAGAGGGGAGGGATGAAGAGATGGGGGAGAGATGGGAGGAACGGAGTGAGAGCGGGGAGGAGGAGAGAGTGGGATGAGGGGGAAGAGGGGATGAGAAATTGCGCGAGGGAGGGGAGGAAGAGAGAGGGGGGGAGGAAGAGGGGAGGGGATGAAGGACAGGGGGAGAGAGAGGGGAGGGGTGGGGGAGGGAGGGGAATAGAGAGGGGGAGGGAGGAAGAGGGAAAGGGAGGGGATGAAGGGAGGGGAGGGAGAAGGGAGGAAGAAGGAAAAGGAGGGTATGAAGAGAGGGAGGGGAGGAAGAGAAGGAGAGCGGGAGGAGAGGGAGGGGATGAATATAGAGAGGGGAGGAAGAGAGAAAGGGAGCGGAGGAGGGAGGGGAGGAAGAGAGAAAGGGAGGAGAGGAGGAGGGAAGGGATGAAGAGGGAGGGAGGGTAGGAAGAGAGAGGGGAGAGCGAGGGGAGGAAGAGATGGGGAGGGAGGAAGAGAGAAGGGAGGAACGGAGCGCGAGAGGGAGGGAGGGAGAACGGGGGAGGAGAGGAAGAGGGAGGGAGAGCGGGGGAGGAGAGGAGGGGAGAGGGGAGGGAGAGAGGTGGAAGGGAGGATGAGGGAGAGAGGTGGAAGGGAGGATGAGGGAGAGAGGTGGAAGGGAGGAAGAGAGAGAGGAGGGGGAGGGAGGAAGGAAGAGTGAGAGAAGAGGGGGAGGGAGAGAGAGAGAGGGAGGGGAGGAAGAGAGGGAGGGTTGGAAGAAAGCGAGATTGCACGAGAGAGGGATGGGAGGGAGAGGGAGGGATGGGAGGAAGAGAGCGAGGGGGGAAGAGAGGGAGGGGAGGAAGAGTGAGAGAGGGGGAGGAGGGGGTGGGTGAGGGGAGGAATAGAGGGAGGGTGGCAGAAAGGGAATGAGGGTGTATGAGAAAGGAGGAGAGAACTGTCAGGATCACCTGCATCACAACGATGCCATATAGAACTGTCACAAGCAGAAAGTGCTTGTCAGGAAACAGATTTTTACTGTTAAGTTAGTTTGTAGGTCTAATAGAACTTACCATAAACCTAAACTAACTCTGCTTTCAATAGGATTCATTGCTATTTCTGAGAGTTTTGAAGGAAAGAGCTGAAATACACAAGCGCAATTGACAATGTTTCTAAATGAAAACCCAGTTAAACAAAACATTGAATGAATGAATGCATTGACTTGGTCTTGTCTTCCTGACCAGTGCTGCATTGTGGGTTTTGAGGTTGGAAGTGTTGTCAGCCATATGTGAACTCCTTGCCTTTTAACCAAATTGGGAGTGCTAGCCTATGTGTAAATCAGCCGACGCGGCCTCGGAGTAAAAACTTATCTCCCTTCTCAACAAGAATTAATTGGTTTTCTTCACGCTTCAAATTAATTATCTCTTTTTAATGTCCTATTTGAAAGTTACAGCACAAATAAAGAGGTGATGAATGGATGGAGTGTTCCGGAATTATCTGATGTTCTGGAATGGTCTGATATTCTACACTCTGATTTGTAGTTATTCCGATATAACAAAACATGCCGAAAAGCTGCTGTGTTGTTCAATGCAGCTAGGTCACAAATCCCGACCTACGGTCTGCAATGCTCCCACGTAGGAAAATGGAGGCTGTGAGTGCGTGGGCCTGTGCCCCCCCAGGCCCACCCATGCCTGCTTTCCTGCTCATTCATGTCAAATCCATTAATTATGAATTTTATTTCAATTTATGAATTTCCTTCTTTGAACTGTCACTCAGTCAAATTTTTGAAATTGTTGCATGTTGTGTTAATATTTTTGTTCAGTATAGTTTTGTAATTGACAAAAACAGAAAATCATTTTTTTTGCTGTATTCCAATGGGGTTACCTAGGTAACACAGGTGGGCAGGGCCACAATGTTCTGTCTAATACCGACTGAGTCTATCAGTGAGTTTTGTTGTTCAGAGGTGGTAGCTAGGAACCTTTCTGATGTGTTATTCAGTGTTCCCCACAGGGAGGCTGTCAAAGGTGACACGGCTGTGTTGGACCTCTCTGTCGGTATTGATGGTACCCAGCTTGGCCTTTTCCAAATGCCAGCTGAGTCGTGTATGTGTGTGCATTTCACTGTTGTGCTTATTTCAGAATTTGGGAATTGACCACACCCCACAGAATACAACATTTCACTTTGAGTGACAGAATTTCATTCTGTACAATTCAAAGAAATTCCACTCAGTCGTAGAACATGAGAGTTTCATTGAATCTGACAGGTCACACTTCCAGATACCAAAGAATGTTACTGTTTTGTGTAAACAATGTTCATATATACAATTGTAACCTTAGTGCTTAGAAAAGCAAATTACACTGAGTGTACAAAACATTAGGAACACCTTCCTAATATTGAGTTGCACCCCCCCCAAAAAAAGAAAAAGCCTACATTTGTTAGGGCATGGACTGTAGCACCCCTGTGGAATGTTGAAGCATTCCACAGGCAGTCAGGATGTTTTTGTGCTGGTCAAGGGCAGTCAGGTCTGGAGTGAACCAAGGGCTATATCTGTTCTTAGTTCTGCATTTTTTGAACGGAGCATGCTTATCTAAGCTGGTGAGGAAATTACTTTTAAAGAATGACCAGGCATACTCGACTGACAGGATGAGGTCAATATCCTTCCAGGATACCCGGGCCAGGTCGATTAGAAAGGCCTGCTCGTAGAAGTGTTTTAGTGCGCTTTTGACAGTGATGAGGGGTGGTCGTTTGACCGCGGACCCATAGCGGATACAGGCAATGAGGCAGTGATCGCTGAGATCCTGATTGAAAACAGTGGAGGTGTATTTGGAGGGCAAGTTGGTCAGGATAATGTCTTAGCTACTTCATGTTGTTAACATATTCATGCTTCACATATTCCTTTTTGATTTAGAAGATACTGTTGCACAAACAAAATGCTGATTTAGGTTGCACCATCCCTGTTAGCTGTATTAGCTAGCTACATTTGCTCTGACTCAGTACATTTATTAGCTAGCTAACCAGCTAACTAGCGATTAGCATTTGTGGCTAACACGATTTTGGCCCAACTTGCTAAGAAACCTGATGGAGTCTGCAAAAGACCTGAGACTGGGACGGAGATTTGTCTTCCAAGAAGACAATGATGCAAAACATAAAGCAAAATCTACAACGGAATGGTTCAAAATAAACATATCCAGGTGTTAGAATGGCCAAGTCAAAGTCCAGACCTGAATCCAATCGAGAATCTGTGGAAAGAACTGAAAACTGCTGTTCACAAATGCTCTCCATCCAACCTCACTGAGCTCGAGCTGTTTTGCAAGGAGGAATGGGAAAAAAATTCAGTCTCTCGATGTGCAAAACTGATAGAGACATACCCCAAGCGACTTCCAGCTGTAATCGCAGCAAAAGGTGGCGCTACAAAGTATTAACTTAAGGGGGCTAAATAATTTTGCACGCCCAATTTTTCAGTTTTTGATTTGTTAAAAAAGTTTGAAATAGCCAATAAATGTCGTTCCACTTCATGATTGTGTCCCACTTGTTGTTGATTCTTCACAAAAAAAATACAGTTTTATATCTTTATGTTTGAAGCCTGAAATGTGGCAAAACGTTGCAAAGTTCAAGGGGGCTGAATACTTTCGCAAGGCACTGTAGATACAAAACAAACAAGGACAGTATGCAGGTGTGTGTGCATAGACTTTGCAGATGTATGTCTCACATGTGCAGCACATAGTATTTGTTTTACAGTCCTTCTTGAGGGGGGGGGGGGGGGGGGGGCAAAATTGTCCTCTCCTCTTGCCTGCCCCAGCTGCAGGTGAATCAGGACAAGATTCAGCCCTCTGAACAGCTTTCACAAACACAGCAGATGCTACTGTGTGGGGGAGGTGCTCCCTTCTTTGAATGTGTGGGGTTACAAGTGCCTTTCCCAGCTGCTCCAGGAACACGCTCCTCTTGTTCCGCTTATCAGGCATCCAGGTAGAGTTGCTCTTGTTCCATGTCACGAAGGCATTGTATGAGGACACATCATTGATGTTATGGAAGATGACCTGGGGCCAGCGGGCAGTCATCCTCCTGCAGCTGTAAGTTCCAATCCCATTGTCCAGGTTGTCTACACCTCCTTTGTTGTGGTTGTAGTCCAGGATGATGGCTGGCTTCCTGTCCTCACGATCACTGATCTCAGCCGTTTTGTGCATTGTGCTCAGGAGGACCACATTCTTGTTCCTCTATGGGAGGTAAGAAACTAGATGTGGTGGGAGTGAAGGCAAACTTTGATGAGAAGGGGACTCTCTCCCCCTTGTTGCAAGGAGTGCAGGAGGAGCTCAGGCTTGTTCTTTCTAACTGTGCCAATCATAGTGATCTTCCTCTTCAGGAGCTGCTGGCTGAGTTCATAAGAGGTGAAGAAATTAACACACTGACATTATGCCCCCTCAGTCCATCTGTCACATCAAGCACAACCCGCATCCCCTGGTTCTTCTCTGGGCCTCCACTGGTCGGCTTCTCTGTGTAGACTTGCATCTTCCAAGCGTAGCTGGATTGTGCGTCACAGGCCACCCATATCTGGATGTCATACTTTGCTGGCTTGCTGAGCATATACTGCCGGAAAGGACAACGACCTTTTGACAAAAGAGATTTACTATCAGTAATTAGCATCAGTGTCACAGAAAACAATCACATAAATCAATGAAGTACAACAATACATAATAAAAAATTAACAGTGAAAATCACTTACATTACAGATATGAAAATAAAAATGTACCTCTGAATGGAACCAGTTGCTCCTCCACTGTTACTTCAGGCCCAAGGTTGTAGAGGTATGGCAGACACTCCACCCACTTCTCCCAGACCTCTCTTATGGCCACCAGTTTGTCTCTCACACATTTTGCAGGTCTTGAGAAAGTGTGAAGGACTTTCAGTGGTATCATGGCACGGAAAATCGCCCTTCCACTCTCTGCATGCCAGAGACTACATGTAGCCTCGCCTCGGGACCTATACACACCCACTAAGAATAGCAGCCCCATGTAGGCACGCGGGTCAATCTCATCCATCCTTTTCCAGTTGTCTCTATATTTACGGAAACCCTCCAAACGTGTCATCTCTGGGATGATTTTTTTCGATGGATGGTGTGATGAACATGTAGAACGTTGAGGTGATGGCCTGGGCATGGGCAACTGCATGTCTCGAGGGCCCTGGGGTCATCCTTATGACATGTTAACTGCATGTCTTGTGGGTCCTGGGGTCATCCTTATGACATGTTAACTGCATGTCTTGTGGGCCCTGTGGTCATCCTTATGACATTTTGTGCTGCCATCCTGCCCTGGTTGTCATATGGTGACAAGGACCATGTTATTTAGCTGTTCTTTGATCAAATTGTCTCTCTTTCAGCTTGGGGGATTTCTTCTTCATCTGAAGATGATGCATCATGCTCTGGGTTGTATTCTTCTTCATCTGAAGATGATGCATCGTGCTCTGGGTTGTATTCTTCTTCATCTGAAGATGATGCATCGTGCTCTGGGTTGTATTCTTCTTCATCTGAAGATGATGCATCGTGCTCTGGGTTGTATTCTTCTTCATCTGAAGATGATGTAACGTGCTCTGGGTTGTATTCTTCTTCATCTGAAGATGATGCATCGTGCTCTGGGTTGTATTCTTCTTCATCTGAAGATGATGTAACGTGCTCTGGGTTGTATTCTTCTTCATCTGAAGATGATGCATCGTGCTCTGGGTTGTATTCTTCTTCATCTGAAGATGATGTAACGTGCTCTGGGTTGTATTCTTCTTCATCTGAAGATGATGTAACGTGCTCTGGGTTGTATTCTTCTTCATCTGAAGATGATGCATCGTGCTCTGGGTTGTATTCTTCTTCATCTGAAGATGATGCATCGTGCTCTGGGTTGTATTCTTCTTCATCTTTTTCTTCATATACCTCCTCCTCTTCTAAATCATTGTTCTCTTGTTCCCCCTGGACATCTGTAAAATTCAGATCTACAACCTGTTGGGCACTGAAACGTGCACTCATGGCTTCAGCAAAGAGAGAACTGCGGGACTGTCATATGCAGCACCTTTATAGCCTCTGACTGCATTCCCCATTAGTAAACAATGCTTTCAAGAAATGTTTATTTTGTCTGAAATAGTTTTTATTTTGTCTGTGAACTTGTGTGTGTGTGTGTGTGTGTGGGGGGGGGGGGGTCATGGAGGGGTGATGCTGCACATGCACAAGAAAGTTCAATCAGTAGCACACAATCTCAATTTCTCATTGTGTGTATGTGTGTGTCTTTGTGGTTTTTGTGGTGTGTAAATGATTTTATAACTGCCGGATAAAAATGACCCTTAGACTATCTTTGTACCCTGGTAGTGTACAGCTTTCCACGGAAATATGAACAAAGGCGATGTTTCGCTTTTTCAAATGTTGGGGTCACTCTAGGAAAGTCATCAAATTTCAAGTTGACAAAATATAATTTAAGGGGTTTTCTCTGCTGTTAAACATAGTGGCCCGTCATTTTTTACCCTTAAGACAACACGAGGGTTAAGAAGATTTAAAACTAAATACTTTTACTCAAGTAGTATTTTACTGGGTGACTTTTACTTAAGTCATTTTTATTTGAATGTATCTTTACTTTTACTCAGGTATGAAAATTGGTTACTTTTTTTCCACCACAGCACATGCGTGCTTGTGTGTATTCACTATGCCCTTTGTATCTCCCGGTCTCTGTGGAGTTAGACGACTTCAAGGAAGCTGCAGGTTCACTCCTGAGATGGGAAAGTTGAATGTTGAGTGCATTTCAAAGTACAAACAGTGGAAGCAGGACTTGATGGTGCTGCCTTCAAAGATGTCAAGTTCTGCATTTTAATGTCCAACTCTCTCTACCGGGTCCTGAGGTCACTGTGTTTGAATTCATTCTAAAGTCTGGAAAGTTAAATGAGTCTATGTATGAATAGTGAACTAGAAAGCCAGGTGAATGTTGAAATGTTAGCTAACTATGAGATAATTCTAGCCAAGCTGGAAAACTAACAAATGGTACGTTTGTTTCCTCACTTTTCCTTTTCAGCTTTGCACTATAAGATAAGGATTGTCTGTACTCTTACTCCCTGATACTGAAGTTAATTCCTTGGCCGTTTTCATGCCAAACATTCCAAAACAGACAACCAGGCTAGAACATTGAGTCTCTACAATGTTTAGGATCATAACCCAGTGTGTTTGAGGTGGTATCCTCCATGTATTGGGGTCAGTAATGGGTACAGACATCAGAAATGACATCATTCACCTGTCATACACAGTCGTCCCTTTCCTCAATCTACCCTGACACCTGATGTCCTCTGACAAATGAATGCATGTCACAGCTGTCTAGCTGTCTCTGTTCGTGACACGCTGGTGGCAGCAACCTATCATCCTGTCCAGGTCTGTTAGGGACACTGAAGGCTGATGTCACAAGCAGCCTGGATTCAACCACGCTGTGTGTGTGTGTGTGTGTGTGTGTGTGTGTGTGTGTGTGTGTGTGTGTGCGTGCGTGCGTGCGTGCGTGCGTGCGTGCGTGCGTGCGTGCGTGCGTGCGTGTGTGCATGAGCATCCTTTTAGCTAATTGTACTTCCTTGACAAACTGTCCGTTTTACTGTTCCGCCGTGAATCATTTTTGTCTGTTATTTGGAGTCTGTTGTTTTAGTTCATATACAGCTGCACGGATCAGGTGTGTGTGTGTTGCAGACCATAACTAACCCCGTGTGTGTGTGTGTGTGTGTGTGTGTGTGTGTGTGTGTGTGTGTGTGTGTGTGTGTGTGTGTGTGTGTGTGTGTGTGTGTGTGTGTGTGTGTGTGTGTGTGTGTGTGTGTGTGTGTGTGTGTGTGTGTGTGTGTTTTTCCTAGGTGGCTGAGATGCATGGCGAGTTGATAGAGTTCAATGAGCGTCTGTACCGTTCTATGATGGCCAAGGACCACCTCATCATCCAGATGAAACAGGAACTCATCGACCTCAGAGGACCAGTGAGTTACCCTCTACATGCACTCACACACATGCCCAGGGGGAGCTTTTTGGCCACTCGGTTATAAATAAACTGCCCTAGGCCACAGATACCACCTCTTATTCTAGAGCTCAAGTCCTCATCTGCTGGCCCAGCTCTGGCTGCACACTGGCTGGCTGACCAGGCAAGCTGTGTGAGTGTTCCTCTGGTCCCCTGGCCCTCTGATCCCCTGGTCATTAAAACCAATAGAAGTTCGATCCTCAAATCACTTCCATTGTATATAATCTTCGTCTTGATTGTCAAGTAGTAGAGGACTTTCTTTGACAAAGTAGATGGTAGCGCTGACGTCATCCAAGAATCCCTCTGAAAAACTCCTGATGGCGCATGAAGCCGGAAGGATTTCAATGGCATCCAAAAAATCACTAAGGATCATGGTGAAAGTGTACATGACTAGCAAAGGATCATAGTTTACGTAATCGTTTTCATCTGAGAGAGTCAACCGGCAAAGAGCCTCCTCGTAGCCTACCGGCCCATGATCTGTGCCGACACATGTTGTGTGACGACAAGTTAGTAGTCAGAATGGATCACTATTTCATTAAATATCTCAATTTGTAGCGAACTTTGAAATAATTCAGTGTGGGGATCGAACTTGATCATAATAAACACATTTTAGATCCCAAAACATGCATCTAAAAATAGTGTTTGGACGTCTTTGCGATCGTAATTTACAGTTGGAGTCGGAAGTTTACATACACTTAGGTTGGAGTCATTAAAACTCGTTTTTCAACCACTGCATAAATGTCTTGTTAACAAACTATAGTTTTGGCAAGTCGGTTAGGACATCTACTTTGTGCATGACACAAGTAATATTTTCAACAATTGTTTACACTTATAATTCCCTGTATCACAATTCCAGTGGGTCAGACTTTTACATACACTAAGTTGACTGTGCCTTTAAACAGCTTGGAAAATTCCAGAAAATTGTGTGATTGCTTTAGAAGCTTCTGATAGGCTAATTGACATCATTTGAGTCAATTGGAAATGTACCTTGTAGTGGAAATTTCCTGTATTTACCAAATCATGAGAGCAAACCACACACAAGTCAGAGTTATCATAAAGTCCATCTTTAATTATATGAGCTCCATCAGCTATCCGAGCAGCTAACCGATCGCTGCAGCTGTACATAGTCTATAGGAAAATAGCCCACCCATTTTCACCTACCTCATTCCCATACTGTTTTTATACTGTTTTTATTTATTTATTTTTCTGCTCTTTTGCACACCAAAATCTCTACCTGTACATGACCATCTGATCATTTATCACTCCAGTGTTAATCTGCAAAATTGTATTATTCGCCTACCTCCTCATGCCTTTTGCACACATTGTATATAGACTGCCCATTTTTTCTACTGTGTTATTGACTTGTTAATTGTTTATTCCATGTGTAACTCTGTGTTGTCTGTTCACACTGCTATGCTTTATCTTGGCCAGGTCGCAGTTGCAAATGAGAACTTGTTCTCAACTAGCCTACCTGGTTAAATAAAGGTGAAATAAAAAAATAAAAAAATAAAAAATCACAACCCTGTGACTCTCAGATCAATTCAGTGTCTATAAATTAATTCTCTGAGAGTGCTTACAAAACAGTTCCTAGTATCATTTATAGCCAAGACACACCCATCTCAACTCAGATTACGAATAACAGATCTTAGGAACATTACAAAGGAAGACTTTACTTGAGAGAGGAGTATCCCATAGCCAGACAGCATTAGCTATAAATTATCGTTCAGTTTGCTCTCCTAAAACGAGGTTCTACTTCTCATTCTTGGTACAACACAAGACATTAGGATATATACCAATTGTTATTTTAGACACTCCCATTCTGGACAAGCTCACGGAGACACAGTGACTGGCACACAGACATTGTGGAGCCAAGAGATAATTGGTTCCCCCTCAATCATCCCTTAACATGGTTTAAAAGGTTTGTTTACATATGAAGACAAGCTTGACCTCTCTCCTCTCTGCGGCCCAAGTAACTGAACCCTGACAGAGAACAGATCACCGCAACCGGCCAACAGTTGTATCCAAAAATAGACATTCTAATGACATATCTCACATAAGCATAAAATAAAATAAATACAACATTTTATTTATACATGTTAACTAAATAATTCTGATTCTGCCATGACAACCTGTGTATGTATTTCAAGGTCTACCTTCAAACTCAGTGCCTATTTGCTTGACATCATGGGAAAATCTAAAGAAATCAGCCAAGACCTCAAAAAAAAAAAATGGTTGACCTCCACAAGTCTGGTTCATCCTTGGGAGCAATTTCCAAATGCCTGAAGGTACCACGTTCATCTGTACAAACACCATGGGACCACACAGCCGTCATACCGCTCAGGAAGGAGATGCGTTGAGTCTCCTAGAGATTAACGTACTTTGGTGCGAAAAGTGCAAATCAATCCCAGAACAACAGGGCAGGACCTTGTGAAAATGCTGGGGAAAACAGGTAGAAAGGTATCTATATCCACAGTAAAAGTCCTATATCGACATAACCTGAAAGGCCGCTCAGCAAGGAAGAAGCCACTGCTCCAAAACCGCTATAAAAAAGCTAGACTACGGTTTGCAACTACACATGGGGATAACGATTGTCCTCTGGTCTGATTAAACAAAAATAGAACTGTTTGGCCTTAATGACCATTTATGTTTGGAGGAAAAAGGGGGAGGCTTGCAACCCGAAGAACACCATCCCTTCCGTGAAGCACGGGGGTGACAGCATCATGTTGTGGGGGTGCTTTGCTGCAGGAGGGACTGGTGCACTTCATAAAATAGATTTCATCTTGAGGAAGGAAAATGATGTGACTATATTGAAGCAACATCTCAACATCAGTCAGGAAGTTAAAACTTGGTCACAAATGGGTCTTCCAAATGTACAATGACCGCAAGCATACTTCCAAAGTTGTGGAAAAATGGCTTAAGGACAACAAAGTCAAGGTTTCGGAGTGGCCATCACAAATCCCTGCTACCAAATACTAATTGAGTGTATGCAATCATCTGACCCACTGGGAATGTGATGAAAGAAATAAAAGCTGAAATAAATCATTCTCTCTACTATTATTTTGATATTTCACATTCTTAAAATAAAGTGGTGATCCTAACTGACCTAAGACAGGGAACTTTTACTAGGATTAAATGTGAGGAATTGTGAAAAACGGAGTTTAAATGTATTTGGCTAAGGTGTATGTAAACTTCTGACTTCAACTGTACATATGCTTTCTAGGGCAGACCAGATATTTTGGCACCGCTAGGTTGCTACGCAGTAGCCAACCAGCAGAGCTTGTGACTTGTGACATTCCAGACCTGACACAGGGGGCTGCGGCTGGAAGAGAGTAGAGGTTGATGTGGCCCACTCTATCCTCAGCCCTGTGGCCCTGTCTCTGGGGTGTGACACCCAACTTCATCCTCTCTACACCAGACCATTCTCTTCTCGTATAGACACATTGAAAATGAAAGACAGAAGGGTGTTTACACACACACACACACACACACACACACACACACACACACACACACACACACACACACACACACACACACACACACACACACACACACACACACACACACACACACACACACACACACACACACACACACACACACACACACACACACACACACACATACAAAGGATTACCCCTGCATGTATCCCAGGGCCATGGGGGATTTAAGGAGAAGAAGCAGACAGATTATAGGAATCCCTTACAGCCATGCTGGGTAACAGTATCCTCCTCTGCTGCTGGAACTCCCTCCAATCCAGGGATTAACAACAACAAGAGGCCCTATGGGGTCACACACTGAGCTTTACTAGTGTATACAGTACATTGATGTGGTGGTGGTGGGATGGGGGTGGGGGGCAGAGTACAGTAACGTCATGGTGCTCTGCTTCACTAGTCACACAGACAGACACCTCCCTCAGGGTCTACCCAACCCTGTAGCACAGACACACAGGGGTGTGTAGAGGGTTGCTGACGTGATATTTTGTATAAACAGTGACATTTAGATTTTTCTCTCGCTCTTTCTCCTTCTCTCGCTCTCCATCTCTCGCCTTGCTTTTGAATAAAGGTTCCTGGTGACCTGAGCCAGACTTCTGACGACCCCAGCCTATCAGATTTTGAGACGTAAGCAGCTTCTCTTATCACATGAGTGGTGTCTCTACTTTATATATGTGTATGTCTGGCCCCATGTCTCAGCTTGATCATTATCATCTGTATCTCTATCCCCTCAGGTGAGGGAAGGTAGGGGACAGTTTACAGACATCTCTGAAAATGTCTTTCTTCCTCTCTTACTCCTGGTTTCTCCTTCTACCTTTCTCTTTGAAAACCTCTGACAGTGGCCAACCCCAGCCCTGTAGCTCCCCAGTCAGAAGATACTAAACCACTTGATTATTCCTAGTACGCTATCAACTCGGTATACTGTAAACATACACATGACCAAAAGTATGTGGACACCTCATTTGAGTGGATTTGGCTATTTCAGCCGTTGCTGACAGGTGTATACAATTGAGCACACAGCCATGCAATCATAGACAAACATTGTGAGTAGAATGCCCCGTACTGAAGAGCTCAGTGACTTTCAACTTGACAACGTCATAGGATACCACCTTTCCAACAAGTCAGTTTGTTACATTTCTGCTCTGCTAGAGCTGCCCTCTAAATGCTAGTTATTGTGATGTGGAAACGTCTAGGAGCAACAACGGCTCAGCCACGAAGTGGTAGGCCGCACAAGCTCACAGAATGGGACCGCCGAGTGCTGAAGCGCGTAGCATGTATAAATCGTCTGTTCTCGATTGCAACAGTTAATACAGAGTTCCAAACTGTCTCTGGAAGCAACGTCAGCACATTGACTGTTAGTCGGGAACTTCATGAAATTGGTTTCAATGGCCGAGCAGCCACATACAGGCATAAGATCACCATGTGCAACGCCAAGCGTCGGCTGGAGTGGTGTAAAGCTCGCCATCATTGAACCCTGGAGCAGTGGAAATGCATTCTCTGGAGTGATGAATAGCGCTTCACCATCTGGCAGTCCGACGTATGAATCTGGGTTTGGCGAATGCCAGGAGAACGCTACCTGCCAGAATGCATATTGCTAACTGTAACATTTAGTGGAGGAGGAATAATGGTCTGGGGCTGTTTTTGTAACGGCGTTCTTCGTTTGTAGAATGAGAGTCGGACCGAAATGCAGCGTAGTGGTTACTCATGACTTTAATAGGAAAAGTGACACATGAAATAACGATACAAAATACAAAACAACAAACGGAACGTGAAACCTAATTACAGCCTATCTGGTGAAACTACACAGAGACAGGAACAATCACCCACGAAATACAAAGCGAAACCAGGCTACCTAAATACGGTTCTCAATCAGAGACAACGAGAATCACCTGACTCTGATTGAGAACCGCCTCAGGCAGCCAAGCCTATACAACACCCCTAATCAGCCGCGATCCCAAATACTACAAACCCCAATACGAAAATACAATAACATAAACCCATGTCACACACTGGCCTGACCAAATATATAACGAAAACACAAAATACAATGACCAAGGCGTGACAGTTTTTCATGGTTCAGGCTAGACCCCTTAGTTCCAGTGAAGGGAAATCTTAACGCCAAAGCATACAATGCTATTCTAAATTATTCCGTGCTTTTTGTGGCGACAGTTTGGGGAAGGCCCTTTCCTGTTTCTAATTGCCTAACATCAGTGCCCGACCTCACTAATGCTCCTGTGGCTGAATGGAAGCAAGTCCCCGCAGCAATGTTCCAACATCTAGTGGAAAGCCTTCCCAGAAGAGTGGAGGCTGCAGCAAAGCAGCAAAGGGGGGGACCAACTCCATATTCATGCCCATGATTTTGGAATGAGATGTTGGACTACTTTTGGCCATGTAGTCTACATTACTGTGTATATGCAGGTGTTGTACTAACTGCTAATAGAACCTGGCTAGTACTTTATGATAACTACTTTGAGGTAAAATTGTACTTACTATGACTGTGGTATTTGTCTGTCTCACCCAGCGATCTTAAAGGGCAATTCCACCACTTTTCAACCTAATTTTCAATATCTCCAGTACAGCACCAGTGTCTACATGTGTGAAAATGGCACATTTCTACCATTTTGTAGATGACATCATCAAAAGTTAAAACATTTTAGAAACAGTGATTTTCAAACTCTATGAGATTCGCAGTGATGAGGGGAGCAAGGAAATACCCTGCCTCTGGCTAGAAATGCCCTGCCTCTGGCTAGATATACCCTGCCTCTGGCTAGATATACCCTGCCTCTGGCTAGATATACCCTGCCTCTGGCTAGATATACCCTGCCTCTGGCTAGAAATACCCTTTCTCTGGCTAGATATACCCTGCCTCTGGCTAGAAATACCCTTTCTCTGGCTAGATATACCCTGCCTCTGGCTAGATATACCCTACCTCTGGCTAGAAACTCGTTCTGTGATGTCAGAGAGAAACATTTTTTAGGACTATATGTTTTTAACCACGGATCATAGTTTTCACATATGTAGACACTGCTATGATGCTGGAGATAATGAATATGAGGTTGAAAAGTGGCGTAATTGCGCTTTAAGATGAATGCACTAGCTGTAAGTCTCTCTGGATAAGAGCGTCTGCTAAATGACTACAATTTTCACATGTGTCAATGTGTAGTTGTAAAGAAAGCCTGTTGACACTACAGTAGCTCTCCTGATCCAGGGATGACCCTTGTCTCATTAAGAGAGGAGTGATAAAACAGAGTTGAGGTGGGCACCCTCATGATGACTATCCTAATTTGTTCTGGTGAATAAAGAACACGGTTCAACCTTTGTGATGAGAGAGGGAGGGAGGCTGTTGCTATGTCACTGTGCTGTTTAAATCAGTTCTGCCCCTCATTAAACATATCTAACAGGAGTAGAGGTTAAGAGGGCTATAACACCTGGCTATTACTGGGTGCCTGAAATGGCAGCCTATTCCCTATATAGTGGACTACTTTTGACCAGCGCCCATAGAGCTCTAGTCAAAAGTAGTGTACTATATAAGGGATAGTTTCCGATTTTGAACACACCCTAGGTGTCTGAAACAGTGTGTCCTCTGGGTAACAATTTATCTCCCTTAGGGTTCTTTCCATTTCCTTAATGAAAGGTCTCCGCAAGGAGTTTTAATGTAGGTAGTAGCCCTTTTTGAAATGACCTGCTGCCCCTGGGACACCAAGGTAAATGTTACCATGGTTTTATACTCTACTTGCCAGACAACTCATCCTGAATTGAATTCTGCTGCTCTATCAATCTCTCCATACATTCATCATGTAGAAGAAACGTTAGTGGGGATGGCGTTTGATCGGAGAGATGTGGATGGGTAGCCAGGCAAATATTGTTGCACTTCATGGTTATAATTCCTGACTGAATAATCATTACATTTACATTTACATTTAAGTCATTTAGCAGACGCTCTTATCCAGAGCGACTTACAAATTGGTGCATTCACCTTATGACATCCAGTGGAACAGTCACTTTACAATAGTGCATCTAAATCTTAAAGGGGGGGTGAGAGGGAATACTTATCCTATCCTAGGTATTCCTTAAAGAGGTGGGGTTTCAGGTGTCTCCGGAAGGTGGTGATTGACTCCGCTGTCCTGGCGTCGTGAGGGAGTTTGTTCCACCATTGGGGGCCAGAGCAGCGAACAGTTTTGACTGGGCTGAGCGGGAGCTGTACTTCCTCAGTGGTAGGGAGGCGAGCAGGCCAGAGGTGGATGAACGCAGTGCCCTTGTTTGGGTGTAGGGCCTGATCAGAGCCTGGAGGTACTGAGGTGCCGTTCCCCTCACAGCTCCGTAGGCAAGCACCATGGTCTTGTAGCGGATGCGAGCTTCAACTGGAAGCCAGTGGAGAGAACGGAGGAGCGGGGTGACGTGAGAGAACTTGGGAAGGTTGAACACCAGATGGGCTGCGGCGTTCTGGATGAGTTGAAGGGGTTTAATGGCACAGGCAGGGAGCCCAGCCAACAGCGAATTGCAGTAATCCAGACGGGAGATGACAAGTGCCTGGATTAGGACCTGCGCCGCTTCCTGTGTGAGGCAGGGTCGTACTCTGCGGATGTTGTAGAGCATGAACCTACAGGAACGGGCCACCGCCTTGATGTTGGTTGAGAACGACAGGGTGTTGTCCAGGATCACACCAAGGTTCTTAGCGCTCTGGGAGGAGGACACAATGGAGTTGTCAACCGTGATGGCGAGATCATGGAACGGGCAGTCCTTCCCCGGGAGGAAGAGCAGCTCCGTCTTGCCGAGGTTCAGCTTGAGGTGGTGATCCGTCATCCACACTGATATGTCTGCCAGACATGCAGAGATGCGATTCGCCACCTGGTCATCAGAAGGGGGAAAGGAGAAGATTAGTTGTGTGTCGTCTGCATAGCAATGATAGGAGAGACCATGTGAGGTTATGACAGAGCCAAGTGACTTGGTGTATAGCGAGAATAGGAGAGGGCCTAGAACAGAGCCCTGGGGGACACCAGTGGTGAGAGCGCGTGGTGAGGAGACAGATTCTCGCCACGCCACCTGGTAGGAGCGACCTGTCAGGTAGGACGCAATCCAAGCGTGGGCCGCGCCGGAGATGCCCAACTCGGAGAGGGTGGAGAGGAGGATCTGATGGTTCACAGTATCGAAGGCAGCCGATAGATCTAGAAGGATGAGAGCAGAGGAGAGAGAGTTAGCTTTAGCAGTGCGGAGCGCCTCCGTGATACAGAGGAGAGCAGTCTCAGTTGAATGACTAGTCTTGAAACCTGACTGATTTGGATCAAGAAGGTCATTCAGAGAGAGATAGCGGGAGAGCTGGCCAAGGACGGCACGTTCAAGAGTTTTGGAGAGAAAAGAAAGAAGGGATACTGGTCTGTAATTGTTGACATCGGAGGGATCGAGTGTAGGTTTTTTCAGAAGGGGTGCAACTCTCGCTCTCTTGAAGACGGAAGGGACGTAGCCAGCGGTCAGGGATGAGTTGATGAGCGAGGTGAGGTAAGGGAGAAGGTCTCCGGAAATGGTCTGGAGAAGAGGGGAGGGGATAGGGTCAAGCGGGCAGGTTGTTGGGCGGCCGGCCGTCACAAGACGCGAGATTTCATCTGGAGAGAGAGGGAGAAAGAGGTCAGAGCACAGGGTAGGGCAGTGTGAGCAGAACCAGCGGTGTCGTTTGACTTAGCAAACGAGGATCGGATGTCGTCGACCTTCTTTTCAAAATGGTTGATGAAGTCGTCTGCAGAGAGGGAGGAGGGGGAGGGGAGGAGGATTCAGGAGGGAGGAGAAGGTGGCAAAGAGCTTCCTAGGGTTAGAGGCAGATGCTTGGAATTTAGCGTGGTAGAAAGTGGCTTTAGCAGCAGAGACAGAGGAGGAAAATGTAGAGAGGAGGGAGTGAAAGGATGCCAGGTCCGCAGGGAGGCGAGTTTTCCTCCATTTCCGCTCGGCTGCCCGGAGCCCTGTTCTGTGAGCTCGCAATGAGTCATCGAGCCACGGAGCGGGAGGGGAGGACCGAGCCGGCCTGGAGGATAGGGGACATAGAGAGTCAAAGGATGCAGAGAGGGTGGAGAGGAGGGTTGAGGAGGCAGAATCAGGAGATAGGTTGGAGAAGGTTTGAGCGGAGGGAAGAGATGATAGGATGGAAGAGGAGAGAGTAGCGGGGGAGAGAGAGCGAAGGTTGGGACGGCGCGATACCATCCGAGTAGGGGCAGTGTGGGAGGTGTTGGATGAGAGCGAGAGGGAAAAGGATACAAGGTAGTGGTCGGAGACTTGGAGGGGAGTTGCAATGAGGTTAGTGGAAGAACATCATCTAGTAAAGATGAGGTCGAGCGTATTGCCTGCCTTGTGAGTAGGGGGGAAGGTGAGAGGGTGAGGTCAAAAGAGGAGAGGAGTGGAAAGAAGGAGGCAGAGAGGAATGAGTCAAAGGTAGACGTGGGGAGGTTAAAGTCGCCCAGAACTGTGAGAGGTGAGCCGTCCTCAGGAAAGGAGCTTATCAAGGCATCAAGCTCATTGATGAACTCTCCGAGGGAACCTGGAGGGCGATAAATGATAAGGATGTTAAGCTTGAAAGGGCTGGTAACTGTGACAGCATGGAATTCAAAGGAGGCGATAGACAGATGGGTAAGGGGAGAAAGAGAGAATGACCACTTGGGAGAGATGAGGATGGGCCCTAGGACCATGTCCCCACCACTCCTTGCTGTCCCCGCTGACCAGAAGCTCTTGGGGTGTGCGAGAACACGTGGGCGGACGAAGAGAGAGCAGTAGGAGTAGCAGTGTTGTCTGTGGTGATCCATGTTTCCGTTAGTGCCAAGAAGTCGAGGGACTGGAGGGAGGCATAGGCTGAGATGAACTCTACCTTGTTGACCGCAGATCGGCAGTTCCAGAGGCTACCGGAGACCTGGAACTCCACTTGGGTTGTGCGCGCTGGGACCACCAGATTAGGGTGGCCGCGGCCACGCGGTGTGGAGCGTTTGTATGGTCTGTGCAGAGAGGAGAGAACAGGGATAAACAGACACATAGTTGACATGCTACAGAAGAGGCTACACTAATGCAAAGGAGATTGGAATGACAAGTGGACTACACGTCTCGAATGTTCAGAAAGTTAAGCTACGTAGCAAGAATCTTATTGACTAAAATGATTAAAATGATAATCTTCGTATAAGCATAGTAATAGTAGTGAATTCTTGACATGTCTTGAAGACCCTTACTTTAGTAGTATTTGGAATGAATTATATGTTTCCTGCCATGAATAACCTTTACCCTCTACTGTGTACTTCTCAAACCCAGGGCTCACCGTGCTCTAATCAATGTCTGGATTCCCTCTGTGTTTCTGCAAGGCCGCGCTGCCAACGCTTACCATGTATACCAGGTAAGGGACACACTAACACCGGATCCTAGTGTACTAAACAAACACAACTTCAATTTGCAGATCACGACATCCTAGTTTTTCTTGTATCCCATTTCTGTGTTAAGTTGTTGAATGGAGTAACTAGTAAACTAACACCCAACATATGCCCTGGCCTAGATAACTGTTTTTTGTTGTACCTAGCACATTGACTAGGTGAGAAACCTTCCTTCCTGTTCTCCCCTGAGGGGAAACATGTCACTGCCCTGCTCGGTTCCACTCCACTCTGTCAGGAAGCGGAGCCACAGTGTATCAAGGTGAAACCAGAAATGATGGGACACGACAGGTGACACGAACTCAGCAGAGAGATAGTCGAGCCTGTTTGGCTGGCTCCCGAACTTAACTTAGATACAAGTCTGCTCTTGTATCTCTGCCACTGCAGTGTGGTGTGAAGACATAACATGCACCCTGGTCAGAGTAGTACAGGCCTGGGCAGCTACCTCCAGATGTGTACCCCCTGATAAGTAGTGACAGGATGTTGGTATTGGAGAGTAAAGTAATGGCTGATATGACATCAATGATCCGATTGGTAGAGAAAGGAATCAGAGGTCATTCAATATTTTGCTGGGAAGTTCAGTTGATGGATTTAGCATTAAACTTCTATAGTCTAGCTAAATGGTTACGTAAATACATTTGAAGTGATTTAATGACACCTGTTGTTACTAGTGCTTAGCATAGCCCCAGACCATGGCTGTATCCTATATAGTCTTTGTTGTCTATGTGGTGTGTTCTCAGGGTTCTATTTGTCTAATAGATCACTATAGAAACATGACTATTATCTTAATGGACTAGATTGATGAGTACTGTTTGCCATTGTTGGCTGTATGTGAAAGGGGTTTTGTGTCTTCCTCTCCATGTCTTAAAAACACAGATTTGATGTATCACTGTGTGCAAGATATGTAAAAAAAAAGGTATTTCTGATACAAAAGGTCCATGCACCTGTTCTTGAATAGCATTTCAAAGAGAGACTACTGATATTACAGAAATGGAGTTCTAGAATGTTTTTAATAAACAAAATGTTCCAATTTACAACCAGCCAACCAGGTCACAGCAATTCTGGCCAGTCATTCCAGACTTCCTGATACTGTACTGTTCCGATGGCAGCAGGGCCTGAAAATCACTACCCGGCAGGAAACAACAACACCAGAATCACGCAGCTCTGTTTCACTCTGTGCTGAAAATGATGGAGAGGAGGGAGAAGAAAAAATATATAGAGAGAGGGATAGAGAGAGAGAGATGAGAGACAGAGCAGCGCAGCATTCTTCTCCGGCACTAGATTATAGGACCTTTATGGAGGAGGCAAATTGCTTGTTCTCCATTCCCTGTCTTTGTCTTTCTCAAAAGCCACTTTTCTTCTCCGTTGGAAATGACTCTATGCAGACAGAACAAGGTCTGGGATGCCCATAGAGTCAGAGAGAGAGGCTGTGATTGAGTCTCTCTATTATTACTCCTGTTTTGTTCTCCCCAAAGATGAGCTCCCCATCCCTCCCCTCTCCCTGTCTCACTCCTTTCAAAATGAGAGACTAATGGCAGCTGCAAATTATTGTTGCGTTCTCATACAATACCAACAAGAAGTTATTATAGAAATGTGTGTCGTGGAAAAAATAATAAGAAAAATGTAATTTCCAAACTGCCAGAGAACACACAGAGTAGTTAGAGATTTTACTTTTTAATCTGTGTGAGTTAGAGTAGTAGCCTCCAAGCTGGGGAGCCCTTCTGAGGTTATTCTCTTCTACCTCAGAGAAAAGTAGGAAAGAAAACAAAATATACTGAACAAAAATATAAACGCAACATGCAACAATTTCAAAGAGTTACAGTTCATATAAGGAAATGAATAAATTCATTAGGCCCTAATCTATGGATTTCACATGACTGGGAATACAGATACTTCGGAAAGTTTTCAGACCCCTTGACTTTTTCCACATTTTGTTACATTTTGTTACAGCCTTATTCTAAAATGGATTACATTTTTTAAATCCTCAGCAATCTCACACAATACCCGATAATGGCAAAGTGAAAACAGGTTTTTAGAAATTATAAAAAGTCTGTAATACCTACATGTTTCAAGCAGACCACAATAGTCCCTGTGCCCAAGGAAGTGAAGGTTACCTGCCTAAACGATTACCGCCACATAGTACTCAAGTCGGTGGCTCACATCAGCAGCATCATCCCAGATACCCTAGACCCACTTCAATTTGCATACCGCCCCAACAGATCCACAGACGACGCAATCTCAATCGCACTCCACACTGCCCTTTCCCACCTGGACAAAAGGAACACCTACTGTATTTGAGAATGCTGTTTATTCAGCGTTCAACACCATAATGCCCACAAAGCTCATCACTAAGCTAAGGATCCTGGGTCTTAACACCTCCCTCTGCAACTGGATCCTGAACTTCCTGGATGGCCACGCCCAGGCGGTAAGGGTAGGCAACAACACGTCTGCCACACTGATCCTCAACACTGGGGCCCCTCAGGGGTGTGTGCTTCGTCCCCTCCTGTACTCCCTGTTCATCCAGGACTGCGTGGCCAATCACAACTCCAACACAATCATTACATTTGCTGACGACACAACAGTGGTAGGCCTGATCACCAACAACGATGAGATGGCCTATAGGGAGGAGGTCAGAGACCTCGCAGAGTGGTGCCAGGACAACAACATCTCCCTCAATGTGAGCAAGACAACGGAGCTGATCGTGGACTACAGGATAAGGCGGGCCAAACAAGCCCTCATTAACATTGACGGGGCTGTAGTGGAGCTGGTCGAGAGTTTCAAGTTCCTTGGTGTCCGCATCATCAACAAACTACCATGGTCCAAACACACCGAGACAGTCGTGAAGAGGGCACGACAACACCTTTTCCCATTCAGGAGACTGAAAAGATTTGGCATGGGTCCCCAGATCCTCAAAAGGTTCTACAGCTGCCCCACCGAGAGCACTGGTGGCATCGTCACCTGGTATGGCATCTGCTCGGCATCTGACCGTAAGGCGTTATAGAGGGAAGTGTGTATGGCCCAGTACATCACTGGGGCAAAGCTTCCTGCCATCCAGGACCTATATACTAGGCGGTGTCACAGTAAGTGGTACCGGAGCGCCAAGTCTAGGACCAAAAGGCTCCTTAACAGCTTCTAGCCCCAAACCAAAAGACTGCTGAACAATTAATCAAATGGCCACCCGGACTATTTATATTGACATTTGCTTTTACATTGCTGCTAATCACGGTTTATTATCTATGCATAGTCACTTTACCCCTTTCTTAAATGTACAAATTACCTCGACTAACTTGTACCCCCGCACATTGACTCGGTACCGGTACCCCATGTATATAGCCTTATTGTTATTTGTTGTGTTGTGTTATTAATTGTGTTACTTTTAATTTGGTTATTTGGAAATATTTTCTTAACTCTTTCTTGAACTGCATTGTTGGTTAAGCGATAATAAGTAAGCATTTCACAGAAAGGTCTACTACGCCTGTTGTATTCGGCGCACGTGACAAATAAAGTTTGATTTGATTATCGTAATGAAACATGAGGTTATGGCGGCGGATGAATGGCACAACAATGGACCTCAGGATCTCGTCACGGTATCTCTATGCATTCAAATTTCCATTGATAAAATGCAATTGTTTGTGCGGTTGTGAGGCCGGTTGGCCGTACTGCCAAATTCTCTAAAACAAAGTTGGATGCGGCTTATGGTAGAGAAATGAACATTTAATTCTCTGGCAACAGCTCTGGTGGACATTCCTACAGTCAGCATTCCAATTGCACGCTCCCTCAAAACTTGAGACATCTGTAGCATTGTGTTGTGTGACAGAACTGCACATTTTAGAGTGGCCTGTATAATAATCATGCCGTTTAACCAGCTTCTTGATATGCCACACCTATCAGGTGGATGGATTAGGAGAAATGCTCACTAACTGGGATGTAATCAAATTTGTGCACAACATTTTAGAGAAATAAGCTTTTTGTGAATATTGAACATTTCGGGATTCTTTTATTTCGGCTCATAAACATGGGACCAACACTTTACATGTTGCGTTTCTATTTTTGTTCAGTGTTATAACAAAAGCTGAAGCCCTTTATTTGCCAGGCGGAAATGATGGATGCACTTTGGTAGTGATAACGCCCTCGCTCCCTCCATCCTCCATCTCTAAACCAGTTGTTTAACTTTCCCAGAGGAAGTCTACTATCAGAGAGGTACTCCAAACGTATCCTACTGTATCTAGATGAATCTGACAGAACCAACATATCAAATCCACATTCCCAGCATACCAACAACAACAAAAACCAACTCCTAGACACGTTGCTCAAAGGAAAGTAAAAGCAATGTTATGGTTCATGGGCAAACTCTGCTTAGTTGAACACACACTGTACACATACACACATTTATTTTACCTTTGGTTGGCTGATGCAAAACGGAGAGGAGATGACATGGTAAAGCCCTGTACTCTAGATGAGCCCCGGCACCCAGAATTCACTGGGTTTTTATTTCTAAATGAGTGATTCCCTTTGATCAGCAAAAAGCTGCTGAGCCAATCGCTTCCACACAAAGTCAGGCGCGCTGCAAACTTTCCCATGTTTTTATAACACTAATGAGATTTGATGTTTTTTTTCCCGTCTCCCTTTTATTTCAATTCCAAATGTTCCGTGATACCTGATACGACTGTAGTTCCTCAGAGGCAAGCTGAGAGAGTGTGTGTGTGATTGAAATCTAGTCAGACACACTTATCCAGGTGAATCCAGGTGAAAGCTATGATCCTTTATTGATGTCACTAGTTAAATCCACTTCAATCAGTGTAGATGAAGGGGAGGAGACAGGTTAAAGAAGGATTTGTAAAGCCTTGAGACATGGATTGTATATGTGTGCCATTCAAAGGATGAATGGGCAAAACAAAAGATTTAAGTGCCTTTGAATGAGGTATGGTAGTAGGTGCCAGGCGCACCGGTTTGAGTGTGTCAAGAACTGCAAAAGTGCTGGGTTTTTCACACTCAACAGTTTCCCATGTGTATCAAGAATGGTCCACCAACAAAAGACATCCTGCCAACTTGACAAAACTGTGTGAAGCATTGGAGTCAACATGGGTCAGCATCTCTGAGTCAGCACCACATGCCCGATGAATTGAGGCTGTTCTGAGGGCAAAAAATTACCTTTGGCTTCCTGTTGGAGCCAAACCCTTGGACATGCACATACTGGGAGAATAAAGTGGCGATTACAAAGCATCCAATGTACACTCGCTCCCAACACATAGATCCCATAGGTCCCCTTCCCCAGAGAGGTGCACTGTGGGAAAAGTGTTAATGATGATAATCTATATATTGCAATTGACTTCCCAACGCGCTGAGGGGATTGGTGTGCTGGAGGGTTTACATAATTTAAAAAATATATAGAAATATTTTTACCTTTTTTTTTAACTAGGCAAGTCAGTTAAGAACAAATTCTTATTTACAATGACGGCCTCCTGCAGGGACGGGGATTAAAAATAAAAAATACAATAATAATATAGGACAGAACACACATCACGACGAGAGACCCCACAACACTACATAAAGAGAGACCTAAGACTAGGGCTGGGCGATATGGCAAAAATATCATAGTATTTTTCTAATTTGATGGTATTTTATGTTTTTGATTAATAAAAGTTCTACATTTGCAGAAATACAACATGGCAGCAGCACAATGTGGTAGCAGCACAGAACATGGTACAAACGTTTTTGGGCACAGACAACAGCACAAAAGGCAATAAGGTAGAGACAACAATACATCACGCAAAGCTGCCATAACTGTCAGTAAGAGTGTCTGTGATTGTGTCTTTGAATGAAGAGATGGAGATAAAACTGTCCAGTTTGAGTGTTTGTTGCAACTCGGTAAAGTCACTAGCTGCAGCGAACTGAAAGGGAAAGGGGGATCCCTAGTCAGTTGTACAACTGAATGCCTTCAACTGAAATGTGTCTTCCGCATTTAACCCAACCTGCATCTTCGGAAAAAGGATAGTTCAGTCTGCAGACTCTTTGTGTGTGTGTGTGTGTGTGTGTGTGTGTGTGTGTGTGTGTGTGTGTGTGTGTGTGTGTGTGTGTGTGTGTGTGTGTGTGTGTGTGTGTGTGTGTGTGTGTGTGTGTGTGTGTGTGTGTGTGTGTGTGTGTGTGTGTGTGAAAAACCCAAACCGGTCCATGCATAAATACCGGTATATAGTAAAATATAGTATACCGCCCAGCCCTACCTAAGACAACAACATAGTTGAAGTGTTAAACAAATAAAAATATATTTTATATTTGAGATTCTTCAAAGTAGCCACCCTTTGACTTGATGATAGCTTTGCACACTCTTGGCATTCTCTCAACCAGCTTCACTTGGAATGCTTTCCAACAGTCTTGAAGGAGTTCCCACATATGCTGAGCACTTGTTGGCTGCTTTTCCTTCACTCTGCGGTCTAACTGATCCCTAACCACGTCAATAGGATTGAGGTCGGATGATTGTGGAGGCCAGGTCATCTGATGCAGTGCATAAGAAAATATTTACAAAATAAACTGAAGTAAAAAATTACGTAACAATAACAAGACTATATACAGGGGTACCGGTTCGGAGTCAATTGCGGGGGGTAAAGGTTAGTCAAGCTAATTTGTACATGTAGGGTAGGGGTAAAGTGACTGCATAGATAATAAGCAGCGAGTAGCAGCAATGTAAAAACAAAGGGGGTGGGGTCAATGTAAATAGTCTGCGTGGCCATTTGATTAATTGTTCAGCTTTCTTATGGCTTGGGGCCAGACGCAAGGCCCGTTATTATTGAGATGATAATTATGGTGGTAGTTTTCTGTGATGGATGTTGGTTACAATGATAATTTTTGGTTGTTGCATCGAATAATCATGAATTCAATCTCCACTATAATAGTGTGTTAAATTTCCAGCATCAGAAGAACGTACTAGGCTAGTTGGAGAACTAAGAACATTTTGTACCATCTAAAAAACAACTACATACAGTGGGGCAAAAAAGTATTTAGCCAGTCACCAATTGTGCAAGTTCTCCCACTTAAAAAGATGAGAGAGGCCTGTAATTTTCATCATAGGTACACTTCAACTATGACAGACAAAATGAGAAGGGAAAAAATCCAGAAAATCACAGTAGGATTTTTAATTAATATATTTGAAAATTATGGTGGAAAATAAGTATTGGGTCAATAACCGACTCAGGCTTTGCACACTCTTGGATTGTATCCTACCTGGCATGCCGCTCCTACCAGGTGACATGGAGAGGATCTGTGTCTGCACCACATGCTCTCAATACTGGTGTCCCCAGGACTCGGTTATAGGCCCCCTTCTGACACCCAGGCGGCGGCACGCATCTCTGCGTGCCTTGCAGATGTCTCTGCTAGATGTTGGCCCACCACCACAAGCTCAACCTCAACCAGACGGTGCTGCTCTTCCTCCCGGTGAAGGGCTGCCCGCTCCAAGATCTCTCCATCACTGTTGACATCTCCACGGTGTCCCCCTCCCAATGTGCAAAGGGCCCTCTAAGACCATCACTAAGCTCACAGCACTGGGTCTGAACCCCGCCCTGTGCAACTGGGTCCTGGACTTCCTGACGGGTCGACCCCAGGTGGTGATGTTAGGCAACAACACCTCCGCCACGCTGATCCTCAACACTGGTGCCCCACAGGGGTAGGTGCTCAGCCCTTTCTTGTACTCCCTATTCACCCATGACTGCGTGGCCACGCACGTCTCCAACTCAATCAAGTTTGTAGAAGACACAACCGTGGTAGGCCCGATTACCAAAAAGATGAGAAAGCCTACAGGGAGGAGGTGAGGGCCATGGCGGAGTGGTACGAGGAAAATAACCTCTCCTTCAACATCAACAAAACGAAGGAGCTGATCGTGGACTTCAGGGGACAGCCAAGAGAGCACGCCCCCTTCCACATCGACTGGGCTTTCAGACCCCTTGACTTTTTCCACATTTTGTTAGGTTACAGCCTTATCCTAAAATGTATTAAGTTGTTTTTTCCCTAATCAATCTACACACAATACTCCATAATCACAAAGGAAAAACAGGTTCATTGGGTATGACGCTATAAGCTGAGCACATTTTTATTTGGGGAGTTTCTCCCATTCTTCTCTGCAGATCCTGTCAAGCTCTGTCAGGTTGAATGTGGAGAGTTGCTACACAGCTATTTTCAGGTCTCTCCAGAGATGTTAAATCGGATTAAAATCCGGACTCTGGCTGGGCCACTCAATGACATACAGAGACTTGTCCCGAAGCTACTTCTGCGTTGTCTTGGCTGTGTGCTTAGGGTCGTTGTCCTGTTGGAAGGTGAACCTTTGCCCCAGTTTGAGGTCCAGAGATTTCTGCAGCAGGTTTTCATCAAGGATCTCTATTTACTTTGCTCCATTCATCTTTCTTTCAATCCTAACTTGTCTTCCAGTCCCTGCTGCTGAAAAACATCCCAAACAGCATGATTTTGACACCACCATGCTTCATCGTAGGATGGTGCCAGGTTTCAGTCCAGACATGATGCTTGGCATTCAGGCCAACAAGTTCAATCTTGGTTTCATCAGACCAGATGTCTTTTGGCAAACTCCAAACGGGCTGTCATGTGCATTTTACTGAGGAATGGCATCCGTCTGACCACTTCACCATAAAAGGCTGATTGGTGGAGTGCTGCAGAGATAGTTGTCCTTCTGGAAAGTTTTCCACAGAGGAGCTCTGAATCTGTCAGAGTGACCATCGGATTCTTGGTCACCTCCCTGACCATGGCCCTTCTCCCCCGATTGCTCAGTTTGGCTGCCCTGCCAGCTCTAGTAGTCTTGGTAGTTCCAAACTTCTTCCATTTAAGAATGATTGAGGCCACTGTGTTCTTGGGGACCTCCAATGCTGCATATCCCTTCCCCAGATCTGTGCCTTGACACAATCCTGTCTCTGAGCCCTACGGACAATTCCTTCAACCCCATGGCTTGGTTTTTGCTCTGATACTGTGGGACCTTACAGGTTTGTGCCTTTCCAAATCATGTCCAATCAATTGAATTTACCACCGGTGGACTCCAATCAAGTTGTTGAAAATCTATTTTTTTTATACCTATTTGGAGGAAAAAGGGGGAGGCTTGGAAGCCGAAGAACACCATTCCAACCGTGAAGCTCGGGGGTGGCAGCATCATGTTGTGGGGGTGCTTTGCTGCAGGAGGGACTGATGCACTTCACAAAATAGATGGCATCATGAGGAGGAAAATGATGGAGGAAAATGATGTGGACATCTCAAGACATCAGTCAGGAAGTTAAAAAGAAGTTTGACCCAAGTTAATTAACCAATTTAAAGGCAATGCTACCAAATACTAATTGAGTGCATGGGAATGTGATGAAAATAAATCATTCTCTCTACTATTATTCTGACATTTCACATTCTTAAAATAAAGTGGTGATCCTAACTGACCTAAAACAGGGACTTTTTCCTGGGATTAAATGTCAGGAATTGTGAAAAACTAGAGTTTAAATGTATTTGGCTAAGGTATACTGTATGTAAACTTCGACTGTAGGCCTGTAGCCTATGCTATAGGCTATTTATCTTTTAATGCAGTCATCTCGGTTCTCATTTGAAGCATCTTTTTATCCTCCGCTTGTTTGTAGCCTAACAATTGCAAAGACATTGACGACTTTGTATTTGTTGTCAACTTCATTATGTTTTGCAGAGATCTGTGTATAAAGTGACGCTGTTGGGAAAGAAACGCGTCTAATGAAAATGCTTTAGGGAAACCGGGCCTTGGTTAGTTAAATGCTCTATCACTCATGGTGATTTATTTTTGAACAGTAATTACGAATCACGGATAATGAATCATAAACCAGTGGGTCATTTTGCAGACTCATTCAGCAGGATGACTTGACAGATTATGGTTTTAGAATGATGTAAGAGGACACTATCATATTTACATTTTCCCATTGCCAGCCAGCCAGCCTTAGCAGCCTCTGTTATTATGATGATTGACACTAAATGTAAGGATACTAGTCTATGGAAAGTGACTATTTTACTTAAAGGGATAGTTTGGGATTTTGGCACTGAAGCCCTTTATCTACTTCCACAGAGTAGGCTCACAAAACTGCCTCTAAGTCCAAAACCCTGAACTATCCCTTCAAAACAAAGCAGTAAAATAGGTTTAATGACACTGGGAAGGGTATCACTTCCTCCCTCCAACATGCACACATACCCAGAGTACTGCTGACAAATCTTCTGCTGATGATTATCTCCTTATACGCTCTTATCACTCCTCATCCTCCTTCCTTTCTGCAATTCTCCAAATGGATTCTATTTTCTGCCTAATTTGGCAAATGTGTCCCAGAGTGGACGGAGACAGAAAGAAAGAGATGGAGGGATGACATAAGCACTCCAACTCCCTGCATGTCCTCTGCTTTACTTTATCCCTCACACATTAAATATGCACAATGCAGGAATCTCTCCGCCATTTCCTGGTCGCTAAAATTCGAATAGTTTGCTAATTTCAGATTGTGAAAAAACAAGCAAGTATAGTGTAGAGCAGGTAATCACAACTGGGGTAGGGTACGCGCAATGCCGTTTGGGGTACGCCAAATAAAAATGTGATTCATTTTTTTTAATATAAAAAAATCTCCACATTTTCAAACAGTCCATATAGTAAGGCCCGCGTCCATAGAGACACATACCAGCTCTACTGGTAGTACTGCTACTACCAGCAGTACGACACCTGCTCCTGTCGACGACACAAGTTGTTCTGATTCCATGAGCACATTCAATGCTGACATCAGTAATTCTACATTTGTTGTTAGCCCAGCTAGCATGGACACAGACAGTTGTGAATCTGATGCAGCCGAAGAGCTGCTGCCCCCTTACCCGGGAAAGCACCGAACAACAGACAGGGACTTTGAACCATCGAAGAGGCGCACGTATGATGAGAACTACTCAAGAACACAAAGGCAACCTGCCTAAATGACTACAGACCTGTAGCGCTCACGTCCGTAGCCATGAAGTGCTTTGAAAGGCTGGTAATGGCTCATATCAACACCATTATCCCAGAAACCCTAGACCCACTCCAATTTGCATACCACCCAAACAGATCCACAGATGATGCAATCTCTTTTGCACTCCAAACTGCCCTTTCCCACCTGGAAAAAAGGAACACTTATGTGAGAATGCTATTCATTGACTACAGCTCAGCGTTCAATGCTGTCGTGTCTTTGGCTATGCCGGATTAAGTGACATGCTATTCTATAAAATAATTTCTCCGTAATTAATATTACCTGATTGAGCTAATCATGTAAATGTAATTAACTAGAGAGTTGGGCACCACAAAATAATATTTATAGAGCTGTTATCTTCTGAATAAACTCTTAAAGACCTAGTAATATTTTACATCAATAGCAGTCAATATTAATCATCATCTTAATTCAGTCTCATCTGAAAGTTGTACATTTTTAGTTATCTGCAGGAATCCTGGCTAACAAGTTGAATCAACAATACAAAATTGGGTTTAATTATTTATTTACTAAATACCTAACTAATCACACAGAATTACACATACACATAATTAAATCATAACTTGATTACAAATGACGTCATAAAGGAAAACGTCCTTAGATGGCGGAACAGATATGACTGCTTGTTACACAAAAGAAGAAAAAAAGGAGGCTGGGTGAAAGTGAAAGAGCGGGAAGACTGAGGAACAAAGGGCAAAGCTGTGCTATCGTAAATACAGTATCTCATGCATTCTAAATTACCGCCCATTTGTAAAAGGAAAATGCAATAAATATTTACTCTGAGCTGCGCTTCGGTAGGTTGGTGGTAGATGGAAGGCCTTTGATGCCCAACCTAGTCCTTCGTCCTATGAAGAATTTCTCTGCTGGTAAATTGAATACTTTGTAGTAACGTCGTTGTGTGGCAGACGGGATACTCTGTCTGTTCCTTCCTAACCCTCATTTGCAGCGGCTGTTGCTAACTCAATGGCTAGGAGGTATCACTTCTGTAGTGAATAAGAGTTTAAAGTTCATACCATTCGCAACCAAAGCTTACGCTGATGTTGGCTTCGTTCTGTAGTTATTATCTGAACCATTCTGACATCGGACCGTCATCCTCACGTCCTCGGAACAGGAGGTTATATTGTCGTCAAGGGCTTTTATAGGAAGGGAGAGGAGGGAGTGTTTGAAAAGTTTTATAGCCCTTGTCCCTTCACAGGGGCGGGCCACTGATTGAGCAGAGCCCTATCTTATGAAAACCCAAATCTCACATTTTAGAAGCTAAAATCACATTTCATTCCATCACAAATAATTTAATATTCAAAAATTTAAATTGAACAACAATTCCATGTGAATCCAATAATTCTGATGTGTAGACTTTCCACTGTAGAGTTTGTCATCTTATCATTGATGACAATGTCTCAGATGACAACCGAACTGACATCATATTCATTAAGTACCACCGCATATGTTCAGTTGGTCGGATTACCAGAATATACACTGCTCAAAAAAATAAAGGGAACACTACAATAACACATCGTAGATCTGAAAGAATGAAATATTCTTATTAAATACTTCTTTCTTTACATAGTTGAATGTGTTGACAGTAAAATCACACAAAAATGATCAATGGAAATCAAATTTATCAACCCATGGAGGTCTGGATTCGGAGTCCATACTATACTCCTGTCCATACCATACTACAGGCTGATCCTACTTTGATGTAATGTCCTTAAAACAAGTCAAAATGAGGCTCAGTAGTGTGTGTGGCCTCCACGTACCTGTATGACCTCCCTACAATTCCTGGGCATGCTCCTGATGAGGTGGCGGATGGTCTCCTGAGGGATCTCCTCCCAGACCTGGACTAAAGCATCCGCCAACTCCTGGACAGTCTGTGGTGCAACGTGGCATTGGTGGATGGAGTGAGACATGATGTCCCAGATGTGCTCAATTGGATTCAGGTCTGGGGAACGGGCGGGCCAGTCCATAGCATCAATGCCTTCCTCTTGCAGGAACTGCTGATACACTCCAGCCACATGAGGTCTAGCATTGTCTTGCATTAGGAGGAACCCAGGGCCAACCGCACCAGCATATGGTCTAACAAGGGGTCTGAGGATCTCATCTCTGTACCTAATGGCAGTCAGGCTACCTCTGGCGAGCACATGGAGGGCTGTGCGGCCCCCCAAAGAAATGCCACCCCACACCATGACTGACCCACCGCTAAACTGGTCATGCAGTAGAACGTTGTCCGCGGCGTCTCCAGACTGTCACATGTGCTCAGTGTGAACCTGCTTTCATCTGTGAAGAGCACAGGGCGCCAGTGGCGAATTTGCCAATCTTGGTGTTCTCTGGCAAATGCCAAACGTCCTGCACGGTGTTGGGCTGTAAGCACAACCCCCACCTGTGGACGTCAGGCCCTCATACCACCCTCATGGAGTCTGTTTCTGACCGTTTGAGCAGACACATGCACATTTGTGGCCTGCTGGAGGTCATTTTGTAGGGCTCTGGCAGTGCTCCTCCTTGCACAAAGGCGGAGGTAGCGGTCCTGCTGCTGGGTTGTTGCCCTCCTATGGCCTCCTCCACGTCTCCTGATGTACTGGCCTGTCTCCTGGTAGCGCCTCCATGCTCTGGACACTACGCTGACAGACACAGCAAACCTTCTTGCCACAGCTCACATTGATGTGCCATCCTGGATGAGCTGCACTACCTGAGCCACTTGTGTGGGTTGTAGACTCCGTCTCATGCTACCACTAGAGTGAAAGCACTGCCAGCATTCAAAAGTGACCAAAACATCAGCCAGGAAGCATAGGAACAGAAAAGTGGTCTGTGGTCACCACCTGCAGAACCACTCCTTTGTTGGGGGTGTCTTGCTAATTGCCTATAATTTCCACCTGTTGTCTATTCCATTTGCACAACAGCATGTGAAATGTATTGTCAATTGACTTGGAGTGTGATTGACTTGGAGTGTGATTGACTTGGAGTTACATTGTGTTGTTTAAGTGTTCCTTTTATTTTTTTGAGCAGTGTATTTCATTTCCCCCCACCTTCTGATGTTCCCAGAATCTCTATGTTAACCAAGGGTTTTGCAAATGTATCAGTAGGGTAGGAAGATGAAAAAGGGGGGAAGAGGTATTTATGATTGTCATAAACCTACCCCCCAGGCCAACATCATGACAACACCATAGTACCCTCAAAGCTCATCACTAAGCTAAGGATCCTGGGACTAAACACCTCCCTCTGCAACTGGATCCTGGACTTCCTGATGGGCTGCCCCCAGGTGGTGAGGGTAGGTAGCAACACATCTGCCACGCTGATCCTCAACACTGGAGCCCCCCAGGGGTGCGTGCTCAGGTCCCTCCTGTACTCCCTGTTCACCCACGACTGCATGGCCAGGCACGACACCAACACCATCATTAAGTTTGCAGACGACACAACAGTGGAAGGCCTGATCACCGACAATGATGAGACAGCCTATAGGGAGGAGGTCAGAGACCTGGCCGGGTGGTGCCAGAATAACAACCGCTCTCTCAATGTAACCAAGACTAAGGAGATTATTGTGGACTACAGGACAAGGAGGACCGAGCACGCCCCTATTCTCAGCGACGGGGCTGCAGTGGAGCACATTGAGAGCTTCAAGTTCCTTGGTGTCTACATCACCAACAAACTAGAATGGTCCAAACACACCAAGACAGTCGTGAAGAGGGCACGACAAAGCCTATTCCCCCTCAGGAGACTGAAAAGATTTGGCATGGGTCCTGAGATCTTCAAGGTTCTACAGCTGCAACATCGAGAGCATCCTGACTGGTTGCATCACTGCCTGGTATGGTAATTGCTCGGCCTACGACCTCAAGGCACGACAGAGGGTAGTGCAGGTTGCCCAGTACATCACTAGGGCTAATTTGCCTGCCATCCAGGACCTCTACACCAGGCGTTGTCAGAGGAAGGCCCTAAAAATTGTCAAAGACCCCAGCACTCTCTGTTTATCATATATGCATAGTCACTTTAACTATACATTCATGTACATATGTACACACTACCTAAATTGGCCCGACTAACCAGTGCTCCCGCACATTGGCTAACCGGGCTATCTGCGTTGTGTCCCGCCACCCGCCATCCCCTCTTTACGCTACTGCTACTCTCTGTTCGTCATATATGCCTAGTCACTTCAACCATATCTACATGTACAGACTACCTCAATCAGCCTGACTAACCGGTGTCTGTATGTAGTCTCACTTCTGTTTTTCACTGTCTTTTTACTGTTGATTTCATTTCTATACTTACCAATTGTTCACCTAATACCTTTTTTGCACTATTGGTTAGAGCCTGTAAGTAAGCATTTCACTGTAAGGTCTACACCTGTTGTATTCGGCTCAAGTGACAAATAAACTTTGATTTGAACTACATTGATTTGGGGTTCACTTATATTGGGAGTAGTGACTTTCCTCAGCCACGGTGTGTTGTATGTGCAAATGTACTATCTCACAACTCAATGAAACCTTCATTCTTGCACAGACATTTCAAAACAAAACATGCCAATTTTAATAATAATCCACTGGAGTTTTTTGTGCGAGAATTAAGATGATTTTCAAGTAGTAAGTCATGTGTAAAAGCAACAGATATCATTAATAAGAATGGGCTAGAAGCGTCTTGTATGATGAGCTACCGAGTGGCTAGGACAAGCAAGCCCCATACTATTGTGAAGGTCTTAATTCTTTCTGCTGGGACAATGCTGGGGGTAAAGGCCAAATAAACTATACAGACAATGTCTTCATCAAACAACACTGTTGTGTTGAGATGTTTTGAAACAATTACTGCTTTGCATACAAGCCAGTGAATTATATGCTTAACAGCTGGATGAGTCAACAGATGTGGTGGGCTTGGCACAACTCCTGGTATATGTCCATTACGTTTATGGGGGGTCAATTAAGTAAAACATCCTCTTCTGGAAACCAGGACAACAGGAGAGGATACTTTTAAAGTACTGGACAGCTTTGTGACATTAAATGGACTTTGGTGGTCAAGATGTGTTGGTATCTGTACCGATGGCGCAAAAGCTATGACAGGGAGATATAGTGGAGTGGTAACGTGCGTGCAAGCATTTTCTCCCGATGCCACTTGGGCACACTGCAGCATCCACAAAGAGGCTCTTGCTGCCAAGGGAATGCCTGATAGCTTGAAAGATGTTTTGGACACTACAGCGAAAATGGTTAACTTTGTAAGGCCCCTGAACTCTTGTGTATTTTCTGCACTATGCAATGATATGGGCAGCGACCATGTAGTGCTTTTACAATATACAATGGTTAACAAGGGGCAAAGTATTGACACATTTTTTTTTAATTGAGAGAAGAGCTTCATGTTTTCTTTACTGACCATAATTTTCACTTGTCTGACCGCTTGAATGATGACGAGTTTCTCACACGACTGGCCTATCTTGTCTGACCCTGGTGCTAGAGAGGGGTACGCAGCTGGCAGTTGAATCTTTGAAGGGGTACGGTACTATAAAAAGTTTGGGAACCACTGGTGTAGAGGATCATTGTACCATCTAAACCGCTGTAAAATATATTTTCCATAACCAAGAATATTGTATTTTCATCTGCCGAAGTAAAAAGACACAAAACTAAACTTAAGAACGGGAAGCATAGAAATTGCACATATAGAACATATCTACCGCCTCTTAGACTTGCTTTCAATCAGAATAACAGTAAAGATGAGGTGAAGCGTATTCCCTGTCTTGTGAGTTGGATGGGATTCGGAAAGGGTGAGGTCAAATGAGGCAAGGAGGGGAAGAGAGATTTGGAAAGAAATTAATTGAAGGCAGACGTTACAAAGTTGAAGTTGCCAAGTACGAAGAGCGGTGTCCCATCGTCAGGAAATTAGCTTATCAAGGTGTGAAGCTCATTGAGGAACTTTCCAAAGGCACCTGGTGGGCGATTGATGACAATGTTAATCTTGAATGGACAACTGACAGCGACAGAATGGAATTCAAATGAGATTGGAAGGTGAGAGAGGGAGAAAATAGTATCTTCAGTTAGGAGAAATTAGTAGCCCTGTGCTACCACTGTGATGACCGGATGCTCTTGGACTATGAGAGAAAACATAGTCAGATGAAGAAAGAGCAGCTGGAATAGCAGTGTTCTCTGGGGTGATCCATGTCTCCGTCAGGGCCAAAAGTCGAGGGACTGAAAGGGAGCATAGGCTAAGATGAACCCTGCGTTCTTGACCGCAGATCAGCATTTCCAAACGCTGCCAGAGACCCAGAATTCCACATGAGTTGTGCGTGCAGGGTGCACTAAATTAGAAGGGTTGCAACCAAGGGGTGGGGAGTGTCTGTAAAGAGTACAGGGGGAGGAGCGAACAGGTATAGAAAACATTCACATAGTTGCCACAACAGAGCAAAATTAGCAAATAACTAGGTAAGATACTCAAGTTAGAGAGTGGTTGTTTTTTTTTCACTTTATATACTATCTACCTCACTTGCTTTGGCAATGTTAACACATGTTTCCCATGCCAATAAAGTCCTTGAATTGAATTGAGTGGTGTGGTGCCTTCCTCGAAGAACTCCGCAGAACAACTCATCAGAACTTTCTTTGGTTTGTGAACGGTCTTAGTTTTGTTGTCGAGACCAACACTGACACGACTGCCACTGAGAAACCAGGGGAGGCTGAATTCCTAACACTAATTTCCTAGGAGAGGAGAAACCACTCCCCCTCCAATGCAGCTAATGACTACCTTAACAAGTCCCTAATTGCCCTGCCCCTTGATCCTGGTTGATGTGTCAACAATAATCTGCAAGTTATGAGCAGTCAGCAGTTCACACACCAAGTAGGCTACTGGGAAGACATTCAGCACTTAAAGTAGACGGCCTTATCTAGCAAAAAGACAGTACTAGACAACAGATAAAGACAATTCTACTTATCGCTCCTGGAGATATCAGGAGTCATCTAGCTATAGAACGAAGCACATTCTGTGTTTAATTTCATGGCTGAAAGTCAAGGATAACAGCCAAGGAGTTTTTTCCAACTACTGTAGGTTATCTGACCACGAAAAACTCTGGGGCCTAGAAGTTTCAGGCAGGTGGTGAATATAGCTGGACGTTTAAAAAAAAATCAAGAACAAGATCATATCAGTGATGTAGCTTAGCATACAGCTGCTTTGAAAGTGTCTTAGCTGGAGAACAGAATGTTCCAATGCTATTGTTAGATCCCATACACACACACACACAACATCTTATTACAACGTCTGCCCACCTATAGTGCTTCTACTTCTTCCACTCATTATGGTAAAAGTCACATCCCCACTACCTGGGCCCCCTGGTCTGTTGTCAGCTATTTGGTGCTGCCTGTACTGTAGTTGCAGTCTTGTCCCACTGCGAGGTGAGCAGGAGGCCTCAGTCTCCATAATGGATTCCTGAAAGGAAGAGGTGAGCCTATTGCTTTTACCACAGCTGGTAACCTACAATTACCCTGCCTGTCAGGAGAAAGCTGGCTATACTAGCCGACCAGACTGTAGCTCATACTTATGTACTTCAGAGAAAGAGAGGGAGTACATAGTAAATTGCATTATTTACTAGATAGATTACAGTACAGTTGTATGTATTTAAAACATTTATTTAATTAGGCAAGTCAGTTAAGAACAAATTCTTATTTGTGACAGCCTACCAAAAGGCCTCCTGAGAGGACAGGTGATAAAAAATGGTTAAAAAAAATATATAGGACAAAACACACATCATGACAAGAGACAACACTACATAAAGAGAGACCTAAGACAACAACATAGCAAGGCAGCAACACATTTAACAACACAGCATAGTAGCAGCACAAAACATGGTACAAACATTTTTGGGCACAGACAACAGCACAAAGGTCAAGAAGGGAGAGACAACAATACATCATGCAAAGCAGCCACAACTGTCAGTAAGAGTGTCTGTGATTGAGTCTTTGAATGAAGAGATGGAGATAAAACTGTCCAGTTTGAGTGTGTGTTGCAGCTTGTTCCAGACGCTAGCTGCAGCACACTTAAAAGAGGAGCGACCCAGGGATGTGTGTGTTTTGGGGATCTTTAACAGAATATGACTGGCAGAACAGGTGTTATATGTGGAGGATGTGGTCTGCAGTAGATATCTCAGATCGGGGGGAGTGAGGCCTAAGAGGGTTTTATAAATAATCATCAACCAGTGGGATCTTGCGACGGGTATACAGAGATTACCAGTTTACAGAGTATAGAGTGCAGTGATGTGTCCTATAAGGAGTATTAGTCGCAAATCTGATTGGTAAAGAACATCCAGCCGTTCGAGAGCACCCTTACCTGACGATCTACAATGAAGAAAGCCAGAGCCTCAAAGTAATAGCATTTCATATTTAAATACAATAATGGGTGTGCTTCTAGCACTGTGCCTGATTGAAGTATAAAACGCTGAGTTAGGGCTGCACAATTAATCTAAATCACACTGAAATTGCAATATTGACATGTGCAATATCCATATCGCAAGAGATCCATATTGCATGCAATGTTTTGAAATGTCAGCCACGTGTCACGTCCGTTTTTACAGTTTAGTCCGTTGTCTCTCTACCTAGCTCCTCTGGTGGCTGCTTCCCACACACACCAAGCCCCGCCCCCTGCCAGTCAAGCAGCACAGTTCCTCCTCCTCATTGTTATATCCACTTAAGTTAGCATGCTCTTCTGTTAGGTCTTTTGCAGTCAACAGATTGTTCCAAACAAGAATGATGCTGCTTTCCACTTTGCTTCTTAATATACAGTACCAGTCAAAAGTTTGGACACACCTACTCATTCAAGATTTTTTCTTTATTTGTACTATGTTCTACATTGTTCAATAATAGTGAAGACATCAAAACTGTGACTTTTGTGGCGCAGCCCTACCCTGAGTCATGTAGTGGCTCATCCCTACCCTGAGTCATGCTGTGGCGCAGGCCTACCCTGAGTCATGCTGTGGCTCAGCCCTACCCTGAGTCATGCTGTGGCTCAGCCCTACCCTGAGTCATGCTGTGGCTCAGCCCTACCCTGAGTCATGCTGTGGCTCAGCCCTACCCTGAGTCATGCTGTGGCGCAGGCCTACCCTGAGTCATGCTGTGGCTCAGCCCTACCCTGAGTCATGCTGTGGCTCAGCCCTACCCTGAGTCATGCTGTGGCTCAGCCCTACCCTGAGTCATGCTGTGGCGCAGGCCTACCCTGAGTCATGATGTGGCTCATCCCTACCCTGAGTCATGATGTGGCTCAGCCCTACCCTGAGTTATGCTGTGGCACAGGCTTAACCTGAGTCATGCTGTGGCGCAGGCCTACCCTGAGTCATGCTGTGGCGCAGGCCTACCCTGAGTCATGCTGTGGCCCAGCCCTACCCTGAGTCATGCTGTGGCACAGGCTTACCCTGAGTCATGCTGTGGCGCAGGCCTACCCTGAGTCATGCTGTGGCACAGGCCTACCCTGAGTCATGCTGTGGCGCAGGCCTACCCTGAGTCATGCTGTGGCACAGGCCTACCCTGAGTCATGCTGTGGCGCAGGCCTACCCTGAGTCATGCTGTGGCGCAGGCCTACCCTGAGTCATGCTGTGGCGTCGGCCTACCCTGAGTCATACTGTGCTGTAGCTTTCCTCTGATCAAAATCCACATATTGTTCTGAGATGTATTTTGGGTATGTCTCTCAATTCTTTGCAAATTTCAGATTACCCAGAAACATCTCAGCATGGGTGTCTGCTTAAGTGAGCTAAACATCTCAGTTCCCCTCTAAAACATTCCTCTGTCTGTCTCTGTCTCTTTCCCCCCCTCCTTCTTTTAAATGAACTGGTCAGTCTCATTACATCTGCCAGTGGCATTACAACTGCTCATTACTGTACTGCCTTACAGAGGTAAGGCAGTACAGTAATGAGCAGTTGTAATGCCACTGGTGTTGTAAATGACAGAATTTCCTCTCCCAGTCTATCTGGCTGTTGATGAATCACTCGCTGCTCCTTCTATCTGACATTAAGACTATTGATGAGTCACTCTCTGCTCCTTTCAATAGCCTTGTTAGTCTACAATAACACATTAACCGCATGTTCAGGCTGAATTGAAAGAGGTGGTGAGAACACATAACAAGTAAAACAGGGCCAACTTGCAGTTAAATATCTTGTTTGTGTTACAGGGTAAAACTTTGAATTTGTTATGTTGTTTTAATGATAATTATTATATTCTCTGTACCAGGGGCAATGTACTCAGGGCTGCCTCCCTTGAAGACAATCGGAGAGCTGAGAGAATTGATTTATTTTGACTAACTGAAAGATCAGTCAACAATATTCTATAAAGTTTTGCCGGTCCTTGAAATAGAGTTTGAGAAACACTGTTCAAATATATTTTTATTCTCCATATACAACAAAAACATGTCACTATAATTTGTGCACCATTTTATAATAGTTGCAATTTGAAATTCATTCAGGATACAGTAATATGGTTTTTGAATAGTAAGCTTGCTATTTGTTTTTGATGTACGAAAACAGTGCCTAGTTGAAATACAATGTAATCAGAATAGTTTGGATCGGATCCAATGTCAAATTTGAGGATCGAGCTGTTTTTTCTAATGCAGTGTGTTGGATTTAACCAAATATTTTGTGAAAGATAATGAAATAAGTAATTGCCAATTACTGAGGAGGATGCAATAGCTGCTCTGTGGATCATGTGTTGCCATAAATCTGTATGATAATGAGCAAGCCTAAAGTGGATTAAGTTTGCTCTAGTACACCGTGAGCCTGGTGTTTAATGTCTAAGAGGAGACTGGCAGTGGGACTACAACCTTAATCATAGTGAGTGTTGCAACATTTTACCTTGTGTGTGTGTGTGTGTGTGTGTGTGTGTGTGTGTGTGTGTGTGTGTGTGTGTGTGTGTGTGTGTGTGTGTGTGTGTGTGTGTGTGAATGTGTGTGTGTGTGTGTGTGTGTGTGTGTGTGTGTGTGTGTGTGTGTGTGTGTGTGTGTGTGTGTGTGTGTGTGTGTGTGTGTGTGTGTGTGTGTGTGTGTGTGTGTGTGTGTGTGTGTGTGTGTGTGTGTGTGTGTGTGTGTGTGTGTGTGTGTGTGTGTGAATGCAGTGTGTGTGTGTGTGTGTGTGTGTGTGTGTGTGTGTGTGTGTGTGTGTGTGTGTGTGTGTGTGTGTGTGTGTGTGTGTGTGTGTGTGTGTGTGTGTGTGTGTGTGTGTGTGTGTGTGTGTGTGTGTGTGTGTGTGTGTGTGTGTGTGTGTGTGTGTGTGTGTGTGTGTGTGTGTGTGTGTGAATGTGTGTGTGTGTGTGTGTGTGTGTGTGTGTGTGTGTGTGTGTGTGTGTGTGTGTGTGTGTGTGTGTGTGTGTGTGTGTGTGTGTGTGTGTGTGTGTATACATTGTTCCTGTGCATGTATGAATGCACTATATCTTTGTGTGTGTGCGACTACAGTACAGTCCCTTGCCAAAGTATTAATCCCCCTTGGCATTTTTCCTATCTTGTTGCATTACAACCTGTAATTTAAATGGACATTTATTTGGATTTCATGTAATGGACATACACAAAATAGTCCAAATTGGTGAAGTGAAATTAAAAATAGCTTGTTTAGAAAAGAAAAAAATACGGAAAAGTGGTGCGTGCATATGCATTTACTATGGAGCCCCTAAATAAGATCTGGTGTAACCAATTACCTTCAAAAGACACATAATTCGTTTTTTTAAAGTCCACCTGTGTGCAATCACATGATATCAGTATATATACACCTGTTCTGAAAGGCCCTAGAGTCTGCAACATCACAAAGCAGGGGGCACCACCAAGCAAGCAGCACCATAAAGACCAAGGAGCTCTCCAAACAGGTCAGGAACTAAGTTGTAGAGAAGTACAGATCAGGGTTGGGTTATAAAAAAATATCAAACTTTGAACATCCCACGGAGCACCATTAAATCCATTATTAAAAAATGGAAAGAATATGGCACCACAGCAAACCTGCCAGGAGAGGGCCGCCCACCAAAACTCACAGACCAGGCAAGGAGGACATTATCAGGGAGGCAACAAAGATAATCCTGAAGGAGCTGCAAAGCTCCACAGCGGAGATGGGAGTATCTGTCCATAGAAACACTTTAAGCTGTACACTCCACAGAGCTGGGCTTTACGGAAGAGTGGCCAGAAAAAAGCCATTGCTTAAAGTGTTCGCCAAAAGGCATGTGGGAGACTCCCCAAACATATGGAAGAAGGTGCTCTGGTCAGATGAGACTAAAATTGAGCTTTTTGGCCACCAAGGAAAACGCTATGTCTGGTGGAAACCCAACACCTCTCATCACCCCTAGAACATCATCCCCACAGTGAAGCATGGTAGTGGCAGCATCATGCAGTGGGGATGTTTCATTGGCAGGGACTGAGAAACTGGTCAGAATTGAAGGAATGATGGATGGCGCTAAATACAGGGAAATTCTTGAGGGAAACCTGTTTCAGTCTACCAGAGATTTGAGACTGGAGGTTCACTTTCCAGCAGGACAATGACTGCTAAAGCAACCCTCGAGTGGTTTAATGGGAAACATTTAAATGTCCTGGAATGGCCTGTTCAAAGCCTCGACCTCAATCCAATTGAGAATCTGTGGTATGATTGCTGTACACCAGCGGAACACATCCAACTTGAAGGAGCTGGAGCAGTTTTTCCTTGAAGAATGGGCAAAAATCCCAGTGGCTAGATGTGCCAAGCTTATAGAGACATACCCCAAGAGACTTGTGCTGTAACTGCTGCAAAATGTGTCTCTACAAAGTATTGACTTTGGGGGGTGAATAGTTATGCACGCTCAAGTCTTTTCTGTTTTTTTGTTTTATTTGTTCCACAATAAAACATATTTTGCATCTTTGCATCTTCAAAGTGCATGTTGTACAAATCAAATGTTACAACCCCCCCCAAAAATAATACATTTTAATTCCAGGTTGTAAGGCAACAAAATATGAAAAATGCCAAAGGGGTTCAATACTTACACAAGTGTGTGTGTATGACTACTCTGTGTGAGTGTGTATGTGTCAGGGAGCAGTTGTCTTTTTTTTCTCCGATACACAACCCAACCAAGCCGCACCAACCCAACCAAGCCGCACACAGCGCGCATCCAACCTGGAAGCCAGCCGCACCAATGTGTCGGAGGAAACACTGTGCACCTGGCAACCTTGGTTAGCGCGCACTACGCCCGGCCCACCACAGCATTCGCTGGTGCGCGATGAGACAAGGACATCCCTACCGGCCAACCCCTCCCTAACCCGGGCAACGCTAGGCCAATTGTGCGTCGCCCCACGGACCTCCCGGTCGCGGCCAGTTACGACAGAGCCTGGGCGTGAACCCAGAGTCTCTGATGGCACAGCTGGCACTGCAGTACAGCGCACTTAACCACTGCGCCACCCGGGAGGCCTGGGGAGCAGTTTTCTAAGAGTCTTAAAATGAGGTGTGAGGTCTTTAATGTTGGTCGAGGTTGGCCAGCCGGCCCCAGTGGCCACCCTCTTGCCCTGTTTCACCCGAACACTTTGATCGTACACACATAACATGCACACACAAGTGCATACACACACACATTCCCCCTTGAAAACTACAGTAATGAACAGACAACAGGTTAATCTTCAGACAGTTTAAAATGCTGCCCATGTTGTTTTCTCTTTACTCCACAGCATGTCCCTAACGTCCTCTGTAATTGCACACTTGCCAGATAATACATTTTAAACACCTGGAAAGTTGAAAAGTGTCCCCTGAGAAAGAGGTGTCCTAGGCCAAAGCTTTCCTGTTTCCTGTGCTGTGTGTTGCTGGGGTCTACAATTCAGCAAGTACTGTACTGTATTAGGAAGTAGAGAGGTGATAAAGTAGAAGGAAATACTGTATTAGGAAGTAGGGAGGTGATAAAGTATTATGAAGTACTGTATTAGGAAGTAGATGGTTGATATAGTATTAGGAAGTACTGTATTAGTAAGTAGAGGTGATAAAGTAGCAGGAAATACTGTATTAGGAAGTAGAGAGATGATAAAGTAGGAGAATGTACTGTATTAGGAAGTAGAGAGATGAGAATGTACTGTATTAGGAAGTAGAGAGTTGATAAAGTAGGAGAATGTACTGTATTAGGAAGTAGAGAGATGATAAAGTAGGAGGATATACTGTATTAGGAAGTAGAGAGATGATAAAGTAGCAGGAAGTACTGTCCTGTATTAGGAAGTAGAGAGTTGATAAAGTAGGAGAATGTACTGTATTAGGAAGTAGAGAGATGATAAAGTAGCAGGAAGTACTGTCCTGTATTAGGAAGTAGAGAGATGATAAAGTAGGATAATGTACTGTATTAGGAAGTAGAGAGATGATAAAGTAGGAGGATGTATTGTATTAGGAAGTAGAGAGATGATAAAGTAGGAGGATATACTGTATTAGGAAGTAGAGAGATGATAACGTAGGAGAATGTACTGTATTAGGAAGTAGAGAGATGATAAAGTAGGAGAATGTACTGTATTAGGAAGTAGAGAGATGATAACGTACGAGGATGTATTGTATTAGGAAGTAGAGAGATGATAAAGTAGGAGGATATACTGTATTAGGAAGTAGAGAGATGATAAAGTAGCAGGAAGTACTGTCCTGTATTAGGAAGTAGAGAGTTGATAAAGTAGGAGAATGTACTGTATTAGGAAGTAGAGAGATGATAAAGTAGGAGGATGTACTGTATTAGGAAGTAGAGAGATGATAAAGTAGGAGGATGTACTGTATTAGGAAGTAGAGAGTTGATAAAGTAGGAGAATGTACTGTATTAGGAAGTAGAGAGATGATAAAGTAGCAGGAAGTACTGTCCTGTATTAGGAAGTAGAGAGATGATAATGTAGGAGAATGTACTGTATTAGGAAGTAGAGAGATGATAAAGTAGGAGGATGTACTGTATTAGGAAGTAGAGAGATGATAAAGTAGGAGGATATACTGTATTAGGAAGTAGAGAGATGATAAAGTAGGAGGATATACTGTATTAGGAAGTAGAGAGATGATAAAGTAGCAGGAAGTACTGTCTTGTATTAGGAAGTAGAGAGATGATAAAGTAGGATAATGTACTGTATTAGGAAGTAGAGAGATTATAAAGTAGGAGGATGTACTGTATTAGGAAGTAGAGAGATGATAAAGTAGGAGGATGTACTGTATTAGGAAGTAGAGAGATGATAAAGTAGGAGGATGTACTGTATTAGGAAGTAGAGAGTTGATAAAGTAGGAGAATGTACTGTATTAGGAAGTAGAGAGATGATAAAGTAGCAGGAAGTACTGTCCTGTATTAGGAAGTAGTGAGATGATAGAGTAGGATAATGTACTGTATTAGGAAGTAGAGAGATGATAAAGTAGGAGGATGTACTGTATTAGGAAGTAGAGAGATGATAAAGTAGGAGGATATACTGTATTAGGAAGTAGAGAGATGATAAAGTAGGAGAATGTACTGTATTAGGAAGTAGAGAGATGATAAAGTAGGATGATGTACTGTATTAGGAAGTAGAGAGATGATAAAGTAGGAGGATATACTGTATTAGGAAGTAGAGAGATGATAACGTAGGAGAATGTACTGTATTAGGAAGTAGAGAGATGATAACGTACGAGGATGTATTGTATTAGGAAGTAGAGAGATGATAAAGTAGGAGAATGTACTGTATTAGGAAGTAGAGAGATGATAAAGTAGGAGGATGTACTGTATTAGGAAGTAGAGAGATGATAAAGTAGGAGGATATACTGTATTAGGAAGTAGAGAGATGATAAAGTAGGAGGATGTACTGTATTAGGAAGTAGAGAGATGATAAAGTAGGAGGATATACTGTATTAGGAAGTAGAGAGATGATAAAGTAGGATATACTGTATTAGGAAGTAGAGAGATGATAAAGTAGCAGGAAGTACTGTCCTGTATTAGGAAGTAGAGAGATGATAAAGTAGGAGAATGTACTGTATTAGGAAGTAGAGAGATTATAAAGTAGGAGGATGTACTGTATTAGCAAGTAGATAGATAATAAAGTAGGAGGATGTACTGTATTAGGAAGTAGAGAGGTGATAAATTAGCAGTATTCCATTAGTGGAAACCAAGACTGTTCTCAGGGCAGGTCTGCTGGTTTTGACTAACAGAAGTGACTTTTCGTAGCATGTTAGGAGAACTTACGCAGCAGGTTAGGAGAATTGGGTTAAGGTTAGGAAACGGGTTAGCTAAAATGCTCAAATTGTCCCCGACGCGACTCAAACATATCTAGCTACAGCCATGTCTTTCTCTCGTGCTCCCTGTCTCTTCCCTCTCTCTCCCTCCTCCAGTTGTAATTGCCCCTCTTATCCTCCCCGTCACAATCCCCAGTGTCTGCCTTCCGCAGACCATCAGCAGCTGAACAAAGGAATCCAATGCGCTACTTTAATAATGCATGAAAATAGCAACAAGTCACAGGCAGAGAGTGGAAGAGTATGTTTTACTGTCATCCTGTATATTACAATATTATTGAGAATACAGAAGAACCTTGAGACGTTATGATTGGCTAATTTCCTCCTTTCTGTAGACTGAGTGGTTTTGCAGGAATTTTGTAAGAGTAGGATTTGTACCCCAGGAAATGGCATATTCTGATTGTGCTTTTGTTGGTGTTGTTGTTGCTGTCGTACCTGTTCCGTAGGTCTACATCCGTATCCTGGACAATGAGTGGAATGTCTACAGACGCTACACAGAATTCCGGGCACTCCACAACTACTTACGCTCACAATTCCCACAGGTCGACAACTTCAGCTTCCCACCCAAGAAAGCCATAGGGAACAAGGTATGCACGGTCAGGAAAATCGCATGGTCACCCTCTGTCAATGTTGTTTTGAATGACCTGTCGTCAAATGTGTTGAATCTGAATGTATTTTTAAGTCATATTGTGGTCACTTGTCCATCACTTGGATCGACAGGCTTAGATGTTAGCTACAGTAGCCCCTAGCCAACATTACCTCTCTTTATCTCCTGTCTTCATCTCTCTACCTCTCTTTATCTCCTGTCTTCATCTCTCTAGCTCTCTTTATCTCCCTTCTGCATCTCTCTAGCTCTCTCTATCTCCTGTCTTCATCTCTCTAGCTCTCTTTATCTCCTGCCTTCATCTCTCTAGCTCTCTTTATCTCCTGTCTTCATCTCTCTATCTCTCTTTATCTCCTGTCTTCATCTCTCTAACTCTCTTTATCTCCTGCCTTCATCTCTCTATCTCTCTTTATCTCCTGCCTTCATCTCTCTAGCTCTCTTTATCTCCTGCCTTCATCTCTCTATCTCTCTTTATCTCCCTTCTTCATCTCTCTAGCTCTCTCTATCTCCTGTCTTCATCTCTCTAGCTCTCTTTATCTCCTGTCTTCATCTCTCTACCTCTCTCTATCTCCTGCCTTCATCTCTCTAACTTTATCTCTTTATCTCCTGCTCTCTTTATCTCCTGTCTTCATCTCTCTAACTCTCTCTAGATCCTGCATTCATCTCTCTATCTCTCTTTATATCTCCCTTCTTCATCTCTCTAGCTCTCTCTATCTCCTGTCTTCATCTCTCTAGCTCTCTCTATCTCCTGTCTTCATCTCTCTAGCTCTCTTTATCTCCTGTCTTCATCTCTCTACCTCTCTCTATCTCCTGCCTTCATCTCTCTAACTCTCTTTATCTCCTGCCTTCATCTCTCTAACTCTCTCTAGATCCTGCATTCATCTCTCTAGCTCTCTCTCCTTCCTCTCTTGCTCATTTTCTCCCTCCCTCTCACTCTCAGTTCCAGAGGGAGGGAGTCTGTTTAAGTCTCTCAGTAGAGTAGAGGGGGCTGTGGGTGCTTCTGTTACAGAAGTTGTAGAGTAACTTTGACATGGAAACACAAAGTAGTGTGCTAGGCCTGGGGGTAGCATTTAAAACTAGAGAGGGTAAGAGGGTGTTTGGGAGCTTACAATAAAGATGCAGGGGGGCTATAGAGACAGGATAGTGTTGGTAATTGAGTGTGTGTTTGGGTAGGTGAATGTGTGTATGCATTTGAGAGGGTTGTGTGTGTGTGTGTGTGTGTGTGTGTGTGTGTGTGTGTGTGTGTGTGTGTGTGTGTGTGTGTGTGTGTGTGTGTGTGTGTGTGTGTGTGTGTGTGTGTGTGTGTGTGTGTGTGTGTGTGTGTGTGTGTGTGTGTGTGTGTGTAATCATTATGTCTGCTGAGCTGAAGTATCTGTCATGTATTTTTAATCTCCTCATTGTTTCTTCTGATTCCCTCCCTCTATCCTCTCAGAAGGAACACTTTGTAGAGAGACAAGGCTTAGTTCTTGTCCCAACAGGTGTAGCGGGGTGCACTGGCATACCCCCCCCCCATCTGATCTCCTCTGATGGAGAGAGTTATGCAGTTACCTGTCCTGCACTGTAGTCATACAGATCAACTTTTCCCTTTATATCACTGACAGGGGATGAACGTTCAGTTCTCTCTTTTCACAGAACACAGCATCCTTGCAGCTAGGGAAAGTTCTATTCTAAAGTAGACTGAGGTGATGCTGGGGCTTACGTGTTGAATATGTTAGTTAATGATGGAGGAATGGTAATGCTACTGGGAACAGTGATCATGAGCCTCTCCAAACCCTTTTTAGTGTAGCATACACGTCTGCTACGGCATGGATGACAGGGGAGAGCTTTCACAGGTGATGGGGAAACAGGAAGCAACATAGACACACACACGTACATACGCAAACACACACATACTGTGCCTCAGATCCATCATGGTTATCCTCATTTGCAAGCCAGAGCTAACAACCTTACACACCGAGGACCCTGGCTCATCATGCCTGCTAAACACACACACACACACACACACACACACACACACACACACACACACACACACACACACACACACACACACACACACACACACACACACACACACACACACACACACACACACACACACACACACACACACACACACACACACACACACACACACACACACACACACACACAGACACACAGAGCACCTGGTCCAGAGAGAGAGACGCTGAGCTAATCTTGTCAGTTGGCTAAAGCTACTGTATGGGACTGTATAGAAAGCTAATCGTAGTACCACAGTACCTACAGGATGTACAGTGGGGAGAACAAGTATTTGATACAGGTTTTCCTACTTACAAAGCATGTAGAGGTCTGTAATTTTTATCATAGGTACACTTCAACTGTGAGAGACGGAATCTAAAACAAAAATCCCAAAAATCATATTGTATTTATACATCAGACCTTAATATTTTCTCCAGATCCTTCAGGTTTGCAGCAGGGGGGACCTTCTCCAGATCCTTCGCTGGGCAATATGGACGTTCAGCTCCTTCCAAAGATGTTCCATTGGGTTCAGGTCTGGAGACTGGCTAGGCCACTCCAGGACCTTGAGATGCTTCTTACGGAGCTACTCCTTAGTTTCCCTGGCTGTGTGTTTCGGGTCGTTGTCATGCTGGAAGACGCAGCCATGACCCATCTTCTTTTTTTTACTCTGTTTATTAAGTTTTACACACATAGACACACACATAGACAAGACAAAGCAATATAAATAATATACTCAACTAGAAGAAAAAAAAAAAAAAAAAAATAGCTTTAAAGATACCATACTTTAGACAAGTTAAACATACCAGGCAGAAGGCTACAGAGGTTAAAGGGCAATCTTTACAGGGACAGAGCAAACACCTCACCATTGTTCCTGTAAACAGTCAAGGGATAAGGGTGGAGAAATGCAACGACTCACAGAGAGTCATGGCTACAGACCGACCATCCACTGGACAGGTTTTTTTTTTATACAATGCTTTCAAATAAAAAAAATAAAATGATTATTCATGTAGGCGTGAACAGTGTAAAAATAACTGGGGAAAACAAGCTCACACTTCAGTCTCTGCCCGAGCAAGATGAACAAGGCATCTGCGGATCACAATCAATAAGCACATGGACCTTAATGCCCCCCCAGCAAAAACACAGAGAGAGGCTCCTCCAACCCTTAAGTCACAGACTTATTTTAGTATTCATTGGAATGCCATCAGAGGATGGACTGTTTAAAGTAAGACCGGAATGGAGCCCAAGCCTCATTAAACAGTTTGGTGTTCCCACGTGAATTGAATTTGATTTTTTCTAGTTTCAGAGAGCACAACACATCCCTCACCCAATATTTATAAGATGGGGGAGTTGCCATCTTCCAGTTCTGTAGTATTAGCCGTCTAGCTAAAAGAGTTGTATAAGCAACAGTGTCCGACTGGATTCTTGATAGGGGGGTACCCATGGGCAGTACTCCAAAAAGGGCTGTAAGGGGAGACGGCTCTATAACAGTGTCATATATATCAGAGAAACATTTAAATATTAATTCCCAGAAACCTGACAGTTTATGACAGCCCCAAAACATATGCAACAGTGTGGCTGGTTCCATTTTACATCTGACACAGGTAGGATCAAAATCAGAGAATATTCTTCCAAGTTTGGCCCCCGACCAGTGGATACGGTGAACCACCTTGAATTGAATGAGGCTGTGTCTAGTGCTAAAAGAGGACGAGTGCACCCTGTGCAGCACAGATTCCCAGGCGTCTTCCCCATGTTCCTCCCCCAAATCCTTTTCCCATCGAGTCTTTAAAGGCACCAAAAAAGGGTTCTGTAAGTCATGAATGATTGCATATACATCTGAAATTGCGCCCCTAGGAAGCTTGTTCAGCTCCAAGATGCTCTCTATAGCTGTATTCGCAGGCCTATTGGGAAATCCAGGTGTGTTAGTCCTGACAAAGTTTCTAGTCTGGAGATAGCGGAAAAAGTGGGATTGGGGGAGATTGAACTTTTCCTGCAGCTGAGAAAAAGAGGCAAATGTATCATCAAAGAATAATTGGCCTAGCGAGGAGAGGCCTAGTGAGTGCCAAATGCCAAAAGCCCCATCATTCAAAGATGGAGGAAATAAAATGTTCTGATTGATTGGGCCTGATAGAGAAAAGCCTCGGAGGTTAAAGGCTAAACGGAACTGATTCCAAATTTTAAGAGACTGCTTTACAATTGGGTTGACACACCTTTTGCCTAGGGACACTGGGAGAGACGAGCACAGCACGGAGGAAAGTGCTGTAGGTTTACACGATTCAGACTCCATCTGGACCCAGAGTGGTCTAGAGCCAGTAGGATCAGTCTGCAGCCAGTACAGAACGGCTCTGAAATTTGCAGCCCAGTAGTATGTCTGAAGATTTGGTAGAGCTAAACCCCCCAATGACCGAGGCTTCTGTAAATGTTTTCTACCAATCCGTGGTACCTTGCCATCCCAAATAAAATGCATGAATGTTTGATCGTGTAAATAAAAAAAGACTTTGGAATAAAAATGGGTAAACATTGAAATAAATATAAAAATTTGGGCAACTCATTCATTTTAATGACATTAATCCTTCCGATAAGAGAAAGGGGTAGCGAATTCCAAAAAGTAAAAGATTGTTTCAATCTGTCTACTAGAGCAACAAAGTTTTCCTGAAACAAATTTGAATATTTCCTTGTCACTTTTACTCCCAAGTAAGTGAATTGATCCCGGACAATCCTAAACTGAGAACTTGTAAAAGAGCACTTTAAAGCAGCCTTGTTTACCGGAAAAAGCTCACTCTTGCCTAGATTCAGCTTGTACTCTGAGATTGATCCAAACTTTTTAAGAACAGATAGGGCACGTGGCAATGAGGTCTCAGGGTTGGAGATAAACAAAAGGAGGTCGTCAGCATATAGCGAGACTTTCTGCTCCCAGCCCGCCCTGATTATGCCTTGAATGGCATCATTAGAGCGTAGTGCAATGGCGAGAGGCTCGATTCCCAAAGCAAACAACAAGGGGGAGAGTGGGCAACCCTGTCTGGATCCGCAGTGCAAGGGAAAATAGTCAGAGGACAAGTTATTAGTCCGTAACGAAGCCATGGGGGAAAAATAAAGAATCTTTATCACGCAATGAATTTGGGGCCAAAGCAAAATCTATAAAGGGCAGCTGTTAGGTAATCCCACTCAACGCGGTCAAACGGTTTTTCGGCATCAAGTGAGACCACCACCTCCGGGTCCTCCGATGCTGGGGAGTACAGTATATTCATAAGGCGCCTAATATTGAAAAATAAATGCCTATTTCTCACAAAGCCAGTCTGGTCAGAGTGTATTACTTGGTGCAGCAAGCCTTCCATACGGATGGCTAAAAGCTTAGCTAGGATTTTGTAATCACAGTTTAAAAGCGAGATTGGGAGATAGGATCCACATTCCAGGGGGTCTTTGTTTTTCTTTAGTAGTAATGAAATTGAAGCCTGATAAAGACTAGGCGGTAGCTTTGAAGTATTGAGGCACTCTCCAAATAGTCGAGACAAGAATGGGCAAAGCAGACCAGAAAACGTCCTGTAAAATTTGGTTGGAAAACCGTCCGGACCCGGTGATTTACCACTTTTCATTGCGGACACTGCTGTTGCAATCTCCTCAAGTGTAAATTATTCTTCTCGATAGTCATGGGAGTCTGTATCAATTGAAGGCATATTCAAGCCATTAAAGAAGGAGTCAATCAGCAAGGGGCCTTGAGGGGATTCAGAGGTGTATAGCGCAGAGTAAAATTGTTTAAATTGATCATTGATCTCTTTATGTATAACTGTGGTGGCACCAGGCGGGGTCCTTATTTGTGGGATTAAACGTGAGGCCTCAGATTTACGGATTGTCGTGGAAATTTCCTCTATTTACCGAATCATGGGAGCAAACCACACACACGTCAGAGTTAGTTATAAAAGTCCATCTTTAATTATATGAGCTCTATCAGAAATAAGAATTTCTATAAGAAATAATTTGGCCACGTAGGTATGCTTTGAGAAACTCCCATATGGTAGAGCAAGACATACCTGCTGTTGAATTAGTTTCTAGGAATAAGGTGATTTCAGAAGAGATTAAATTGACAAACTCCTTATCTGAGAGTAAAATGGGGTTGAGACGCCATTGATAACACATAGGAGGTCGCTGGGGAAACTCTAGTTCAAACACTAATGGTGAATGGTCAGAGATAACAATACTCTCGTAAGTACACTGCTGAAGGTTAGGCAGAAGTTTTTTGTCCAAAAAGAAGTAATCAATCCGGGAGTATGTTTGATGAACATGAGAATAAAAGGAATATTGTCTATCTGTAGGATGTAGGAAACGCCAGGCCTCAAACATAGCATATTTCTGAAGAAAGGATTGAATAAGTAGGGCACATTTAGATGGGCCTGTATTTGTTTGTGAGGACTTGTCAAGACCTGGGGACATTTTACAGTTGAAATCCCCCCCCCTAAAATCAACAAATGAGAATCTAAATTGTGAATAGTAGACAGAAAGGAAGAAATGAAACTTGTGTCATCCCAATTGGGAGCATAAACACTAGCCAAAACAAGAGGGGTAGAAAACAGTTCACTGGTTACTATGACGTATCGTCCCTTAGGATCAGCAATAACCTCAGAAGCTACAAAGGGAGTAGCTTTATCAACCAGAATAGCAGCACCTCTTGATTTACTATGAAAGTTCGAGTTGAACACTTGACCAACCCAGTCCTTACGCATCCTAAAATGCTCACCAGTCCTCAAGTGAGTCTCTTGTAGAAATGCAATATTTGCATTCAAACCCTTTAAGTGTGTCAACACCCTCTTACGCTTCACCGGGTTGTTAACCCTTTTGGTATTCCAAGAAATGTACTTGATCGTATTATTTCGGCCCCTCTGGGCATTCCCGTTATTCAACCCTGTCATTAGAGCATAGAAGGGAAAAGCAATGAGCGCCCAAAACCCCAGAATAACTTGTCTCAGAGTAATAATGTACGGTGGTAAATGTTTGGAAAAAGCACAGAAAAAAACAGATAAAAAAACTAAAAAGACAGAATGACAACATTAGAACTGAACAATTCAACCTGCCCCCCCCACCCCCTCCCCCCATCCCAGACAATAGGTACAAGCCTAAATAGAACATGTTCTCTTTGCACAGTATGTCTGTGAGAGTGCGGCCTTAAACCTAAACCCACAGTCCCGCTCTTTAAAGTCGCGTTTTGTTAGTGGATCAAGCAGCAAAAAGAAAGATTTGTGTGTATTTTTTCAACAAACAAAAAAAGGTGAATGCCTTGTGCAAACAGAATGACAAAAGCACCACTTTAGATGTATATAATTGTATTCCCAGTCTTATAACAGGCATTGAGAGGGAAAGTAAATAAAATGTATAAAGGCTCTCAGCCAAAAATCTAATTTGAAGTAAGGAAATCGTAGTAAGACAATCAAAAATAATAGTAATTATAATAGTAGTCTAGTTCAAGCTGAGACAGCTTACAACCAATACCAAAAAACTGTGTGCGCAACGCTGAACGTTGGTGGGCATAAATGACGCTCAAAACTTTTAAAATTAAAGTGAGGCCCCAAAAACCGTGTAGCCTCGGGAGACATTTACTGTTAACTGGGTCAATGCAAACGAATGCAGTAAACAAATAACCAAAAATATTTTGAGTCACAGAGACAATGTGTAAACAAACTAAATAGGTGAGCGAGATAAGGCACGGCACGCACACCAGACGATCAAAACATTAGATCACCTCAAATAAGCCTGAATATTTTCACCAACTATACAAGACTAGCCTGTTATGTCTAAGCATAATTGTACCACAAATGTGTTACTTACTATTCACAGTACGCAAACAACAGTTGCTGAACTGTGAGCATATTCAAGACTTCTTGATGTGACGTTGAATGTGAGCCATAGCCTCATCCGGAGATTCAAATGTGTAGTCTTTACCCTCGTGAGATATCCATAAACGGGCCGGGAATCGCAGTCCATACTTCACACTTGGATGGTCCTGAAGTACTCGTTTGGCCTGTCCGAAAGCTGCGCGCTGCCTGGAAAGTGGGGGAGTAGTCCTGGTAGATGGAAAAGCTCTGTCCTTGAAAGCTCAGAGTGGTATTGCGGGGCTCGTCGGAGGATCTCCATCTTCTCATGAAAAAAGTGCACTCGAAGAATTATGTCACGGGGCCTCTCCCCATCCCGGGACTTTGGGCGCAGCGACCGGTGGGCTCGATCAATCAGGGGCTTTTCATCTAAGGCAAGAACATCCTTCAGCAGCCCCGAAACGAAATCCGTGGCTCGATGCATTTCGGCGGACTCTGGGACCGATACAAGTCTCAGATCATTGCGGCGAGAGAATCCCTCTAGACTCACGCAGCTCTCCTTCACCTTTTTCAAATCCGCAGCTAGGCGTTTAACTTCAGCCTCCAGGGATGTAGTTAAATTGGAGACATTAGTAGCGGAGGCCTCCATTGCCGCAATCATTGTAGTGTGTGACGCAGTTGTTGTTTTGAGTATTGTGATTGCTGGCACAGTCTCGTTCCGCAGGATGGTTAAATCTGCTTTTAAAGTATCAGAAACCTCCTGTATTCTGGCCTCAATCGTAGCAACCACCTGTGTTTTCATTTCAACTATCTCAGAGCGTAGTAGTTTGATGGCCTCAAGAATGTTCATTTCAGCGTCGCCAGGCCAAGCCGCGCCCCCGGTTAAAGTGTGCGTCCCCGGGCCCTCAGACTCAGGAGAGGGCGGTGATGAGAGCGGGTCTTGTAGGCCGGGTTTTCTCAAAGTCATGCTTTTGGCCTTATGTTTGGTCGACATGCTGACATTCGGAAGCAAAGTAGTCTTGTTTTTTACGGAAAGGGATCACCAAATTAATATTTGAAAATAAATACGGTTCTTCTGCAGAATTCACATAAACTTTAAGAATACCGCGGGAGCAAACGGAAAACACGTCAGTCGCACATGGCGTCCCCTACCATCCCCCCACGACCCATCTTCAATGCTCTTACTGAGGGAAGGATGTTGTTGGCCAAGATCTTGCGATACATGGCCCCATCCATCCTCCCCTCAATACGGTGCAGTCGTCCTGTCCCCTTTGCAGAAAAGCATCCCCAAAGAATGATGTTTCCACCTCCATGCTTCATGGTGGGATGGTGTTCTTGGGGTTGTACTTATCCTTCTTCTTCCTCAAAACACGGCGAGTGGAGTTTAGATGAAAAAGCTCTATTTTTGTCTCATCAGACCACATGACCTTCTCCCATTCCTCCTCTGTATCATCCAGATGGTCATTGGAAAACTTCAGACGGGCCTGGATATGCACTGGCTTGAGCAGGGTGCGCTGCAGGATTTTAATCCATGACGGTGTAGTGTGTAACTAATAGTTTTCTTTGAGACTGTGGTCCCAGCTCTCTTCAGGTCATTGACCAGGTCCTGCCGTGTAGTTCTGGGCTGATCCCTCACCTCCCTCATGATCATTGATGCTCCACGAGATGAGATCTTGCATGGAGCCCCAGACCGAGGGTGATTGACAGTCATCTTGAACTTCTTCCATTTTCTAATAATTGAGCCAACAGTTGTTGCCTTCTCACCAAGCTGCTTGCCTATTGTCCTGTAGCCCATCCCAGCCTTGTGCAGGTCTACAATTTGATCCCTGATGTCCTTACACAGCTCTCTGGTCTTGTCCATTGTGGAGAGGTTGGAGTCTGTTTGATTGAGTGTGTGGACAGGTGTCTTTTATACAGGTAATGAGTTCAAACAGGTGCAGTTAATACAGGTAATGAGTGGAGAACAGGAGGGCTTCTTAAATAAAAAAACAGGACTGTGAGAGACGGAATTCTTACTGGTTGGTAGGTTATGAAATACTTATGTCATGCAATAAAATGCAAAATAATTACTTAAAAATCATACAATGTGATTTTCTGGATTTTTGTTTTAGATTCCATCTCTCACAGTTGAAGTGTACCTATGATAAAAATTACAGACCTCTACATGCTTGGTAAGTAGGAAGACCTGCAAAATCGGCAGTGTATCAAATACTTGTTCTCCCCACTATATCTGTATTAGCTTGCAGGATCAGGTGTATGACTCATGGAATGGAATACAAGTCGTGTTGTGTGATGAAACTGTAATAAATCTCAGTTTTGTGATATGTCAAGCACCATAACTGCAAGTGTACGTAAGAATCCCAGCTCAATGTATTACCACGGCAACAGTATCTGAGCATCACTCGGCATCCTGCTGTATCTGAAAATCTCCTAACTGCATTGACATAGCAACAAACACAAACACACACACACACACACACACACACACACACACACACACACACACACACACACACACACACACACACACACACACACACACACACACACACACACACACACACACACACACACACACACACACACACACACACACACACACACACACACACACACACTCCCCTGCCACTGACAGCTCCTAAACAGCTGATATGTCAAGGGCTCGGTGGGCAAACACGCTAAATGTTCCCGAGTGCGCCCATCAAATCTGTCCTGATGGCCACGCCATCACCACAACTGCGGGAGGAAGAATGATGACATCAAAGGCTGGGACTGTCTGTCTGCTCTGCTCCCTCTGCCCAGAGTTTAACTGTCAGGGTGTCTCTCCTCTGATTCACAGAGAATTGTTATTGATTTGGACGTTTTCCCTCTCTATATTTCTATCCCTCGCTCTCTCTCTCCATCTTTCCCTCCAGTGTTCCTTTCATTTGAATCAAATCACTCCACTTTCCGATCGCTGCTATCTTCCTCCCCTGTTGGACTGCTTTGTAGAGGAAGTGTTAGGGGGTTCAACCCAATCACAGAGCACTTCCTCCCCTGTTGGACTGCTTTGTAGAGGAAGTGTTAGGGGGTTCAACCAAATCAATGAACTGTTAGCTGTTTTTTGAACAAAATCTTTCTGATGATAACAATATATAAGATTGTCAATAATTAATTAATATTTTATGTTGTGTTCACATTTAATATGCATGTAACACCTTTAATGATGACAAAGAGCAACATTGTGGAGGTCTTGAACATTCCTGAATGACTTGTGATCTTTTATGCTTTACTTGTCACATAGTTTGCCTTGTTTCGTAACCACATAGTTCACATGTCGTTGTTTACATGATGTATCTTCCATGTTAAAAGCGGTATGTTTGTCTCATGGCTTGATTGGGATTCCCTATGGCGGATACCTTTTTATTCGCTACACCCGTCACAAGTTTTGCATTTCAGTTCCATCGCAAACAACTCTTTTGAACCTCACAAATCTGTTCATGGTCATGATCCTTTGCTGGAGTTGTGTTGGCCTTCCTCTGTTAGGACGACTCACATCTGCATCAGCTCTCTGTGAAGTGGCATGGCTGTGCATACTGCTCTATGTACTGGGACTGTGGTCCTCTTGTGTCATCATGTCCTCATGTCTGCCTCACTAGGACTGTGGTCCTCTTGTGTCACCATGTCCTCATGTCTGCCTCACTAGGACTGTGGTCCTCTTGTGTCTGTACACACACATGGATAAACATGCCTGTGTGCATCGGTCTTAGTTGCCTTCCACTCTTCTAGCAATATCTTAATGTATCTGTGTCTGTGCCTTCAGTGTTGATGTCCATGCTGTGTACAGTGTGTACATATAAACATGCACGTTCTCCATTGTCTCATGAGACATCTGGAACAGACAGGTTAGGGACGGTGGCAGAACAAGAACTACGGAGTGAGAGAGTGAGACACTAATTGTAAATACTCTTCTACATGAAGGAAAAACACACTACAACAACATATTCAGTCCTTAGTTACACACGTACACCATGATTGTGTGTGGTAGTAGAGGAGACAGTCAATACATGTTACAATCACCTTTGGCAGCGATTACATCTGGATGGTACAATATTTGCCCATTATTATATTCAGAATTCTTCAAGCTCTGTCAAATTGGTTGTTGATCATTTCTAGACAACAACTTTCAGGACTTGCCATAGATTTTCAAGTAGATTTAAGTAAAAACTGTAACTTGGCCACTAAGGAACATTCAATGTCGTCTTGGTAAGCAACTCCAGTGCAGATTTGGCCTTGTGTTTTAGGTTACTGTCCTGCTGAAAGGTGAATTCATCTCCCAGTGTCTGTTGGAAAGCAGACTGAATCTCCCTGGTCTTTGTAGTTGAATCTGTGATAGAATTTCACTGCTCACTATACACCTAGCATTTTGATGAGGAGAGACATGCCATGGCTATGAAGAATCCTACAAGTGGATATGTGTGTAGAGTAGGAAAGGGAAGAGCTGATAAGTGTGTAGGGTAGGAAAGGGAAGAGCTGATAAGTGTGTAGGGTAGGAAAGGGAAGAGCTGATAAGTGTGTAGGGTAGGAAAGGGAAGAGCTGATAAGTGTGTAGGGTAGGAAAGGGAAGAGCTGATAAGTGTGTAGGGTAGGAAAGGGAAGAGCTGATAAGTGTGTAGGGTAGGAAAGGGAAGAGCTGATAAGTGTGTAGGGTAGGAAAGGGAAGAGCTGATAAGTGTGTAGGGTAGGAAAGGGAAGAGTTGGCAAGTGTGTAGGGTAGGAGGGTGGGGAAGAATGCCGGCTGTCAGATTAGATATGGTCCCATCTGTCTCCTTTAATGGTTTATTTACATTGGTGGCCGAGTTACTGTTCTGACTTTCTGACTGAAATGGTTGTCTAGCAATGATCAACAACCAATTTACAAAATTATCTCTCCCCCCTCCCTATGTACAGTATTAACGTCTACCTCTCCTCTCCTGTCCTCAGGATGCCAGGTTTGTAGAAGAGCGTAGGAAACAGCTGCAGTCGTATCTGAGGATGGTGTTGAACAAGCTGATCCAGACCCTGCCAGAGTTCTCTGCTAAACCCACCAAGGAGACCCTCTTGCAGCTGCTGCCCTTCTGCCTGTGAGTGACCCCACTGTCTGTTTGTGTGTGTACGTGCTTCAAAGTGTGCATCTGAGTTTGAATTGCCACATGGTAAACACACATTTTACAAAGTGCTTCTTAATAATATATTGCCTGACACATCTGAGTCCTCTAGATAATGCTAGTTGTTCAGTAAACACCTTCAAGGTGGCTTGTTGAGCCAGCCCAGTTATAGCATCCAGTCATTTATTGCGTTGTTCACACCAATTCCCACACCAGTTGAGGCTGTGACCTCTCAATGAGCACGACCAATCACAGATCCCGACAAGAATCTAGTTTCCTGTTCTGGCAGCTGATAGGTCATAACACAGAGGTTCTAAAACTGAGATCAAATAAAGAGCAGAGTTGATCTATCCTCTGATATCTACATTCACGATAGGCTGGATGACCCATCCAAAATTGTGTCCGCCATGTTGTTAACAGGTCCCTGGTTAGGAGGGGGCTGGGATGGAGAGAGGAAGAAAGAGAGAGATGAAAACCCGATTCGTCAAAAGCTGTACTTCCTCACTCCTCTCTTGGGAATGGACTCTGTCTCACCTCACCCCAAAAGTGTTCCCTTAGTTTCAGCAGTCATCACGTTCTGCCCAAAATGGCACACAGAAAACAGAGTTCTAGCCTCATTTATAAATATTGTGTAGAAACTATTCTAAAATACTACTTACGAACGGAATTTAGAATGTTGTATAAATAGTGTGATTTATCAAACAATCCTACGAGTGTCAAATGTACACCAGTAGGAGATAACCATTGACAAATACCAACTGTTCTCAGCCTCAGTACTTGTGCGTGACCATGGCCATTTGCATTTCAAAACACCCCTAATTAACCAAATGGTCAAAATCATCCCTTTAAAGCCTGTAGGTATATACACTGAGTGTACAAAACATTAGGAATACTTCCCTAATATTGAGGTGCTCACCCCCTTTTTCCTCAGAACAGCCTCAATTCGTCAGGGCATGGACTCTACAAGGTGTCCAGTGTGTTCCACAGGAATGCTGGCCCATGTTGACTCCAATGCTTCCCATAGTTGTGTCAAGTTGGCTGGATGTCCTTTGGGTGGTGGATCATTTTTGATACACACAGGAAACTGTTAAGTGTGAACCCAGCAGCGTTGCAGTTCTTAACACAAACCAGTGAGCCTGGTTCCTACTACTATACCCTGTACAAAGCCACTTCAATATTTTGTCATGCACATTCACCCTCAATGACACATATACACAATCCATGTCTCAGTTGTCTCGAGGCTTAAAAATCCTTCCTTAACCTCACTCCTTCAAGTGACATCAATAAGGGATCATAGCTACGTTACTAACCTCTGGTTTCCTTTACTGACCTCTTGACCTTTTGTCTCCCCCCAGGGACATTCCAGTGGCCAGCGAGGGGAGCAGTAAGACGGCCCGGTCCAAATCCTCATCAAGCTTCCCCATACTTGGGCGCAGCCACAACCAGGAGGGCCGCAACCTAGAGCCCCAGAGCGGCGACCTCTAACCTTTAGCCTCTGACATGTGACTTCCTCTTTGATTGGATTAAACAGAAGAGTTTGTTGGTGCTCCTCCTGGATGGATTATGAGCCATAGAGAGGGACAGAACGGCTAATGGCTATGCAGGCGAGAGGCATGACACTGCTCCTCCTTTAGGCTTTCTACAGGTTTCCAACAGCAGGACATTATATCCTCCCTCTCTGGGATCTACAGAGGCAGACTCTTCCTTCTCTCTGACCCTGCCTAAAGATTTTACTCAAAAGACCACACGTGGGGTCAACAACAGACATTGAACCAAGATGGGGGGGGGACTGTTTCCTAATTTTACTCAGTTTTGTAGTGAAACTGTATCATGGTCAGTGTTTTCTAGCTTCTTTGCAGTGAGGGGACATATAGAAATGTGTTCTCTATCAATGTTTTTTTCTTGGCGAATGTCAGCATTTTGGTGCCATTTTTGATTTTGACATCAACCCTTTACCTGACATTAGCCAAAGCGATGGGCGTTCATCATTTATATTTCTGTTACCAAACTGTTACCATACGATAATCTGCACAATGTCATATTCCATCACACAATTTAAGGATTTTATCAATGCAAATAAATCTGCTGGATTGACTATCCAGCCGTTCCAATGATTGTGAACTGAATGTAACTTAGCAGGAGACTTAACAGTGAATAGATCGTAGATGAACGCTTGAAGAGAAGCTTGATCAAGTGCATGAAACGTGTGCACTGCTTTAACTTAAATACATACAGTACATATTACTCAAGAATAGAGATTACTGGACTTGGAAAGAAAATAAGAGATTACTTGGCAAATATTGATGGAAGTTGTTCTTATGACTGCCCCCAGGCAGCTGTCCAATCAGAACTGCTAAAATAAGACGTAAACAGGAAGTAGCAGATGATAACCTAGAATGTAAATCAGTTTGTACACATCAATAATATGAGCAAATTATAAAATTATTACCACTCTTCTTTTGAAGCACAATAATCAAGTATTAATGATAAACAAGAAAAAAAAGTCATTAACTATGACAAACGGTGCTGGTGTTGCATATTGTATGTTAAACATTTAATGGAGAAACAGTTATAATGTCTGCTATCATGGACCCTGGTTATAAACACAACAAAACGATCTATTCTTTCTACTCAGGCGTTAAGCGATTTTATCCTGGCCACTCTTTTACAGTACCAGAGAGGAGGAGGTCGTCTTTGCCACTACTAAACCAAGGTTAATTACTGTTCCTGTCACATGGCTAGGACCAGGAGTTTTCCCCAGACCATGTGACCTGACCTGGAGAAACTCCGGACCCTAGTTGTAGGCTGTAACTAGAGCCCAGAGTGTTTCCTGGTCATCTCATTTCTAAGACTGAGAGGGTTTCCCTGTCAGATCACATGGACAGGATAAGGAAAAACTCCTGGCCTTCCACAAGACTCCCATCTTTAGAGGGCTTCTCTTGTACCTTCTTTCCTAGCTTTTAGCCCAACAGTCTGCCTTACATCACTGTCAGTGGCACAAAGATACTAATGAATAAAGGGATTCATACAGTACGTACATACCAACGGTGTTGTGTTATTGTGGTGTTCTACATCATTCTAAAGCAGTAACAGAATGGGACAATGTTTGTTCTTGATGATTAATTAAGGGCATTAACATTAGAAATGTAAATAAAATCGGATGGCTATACATTATGTATACCTCAGCAATAAGGCACGAGGGACTGTGTTATATGGCCAATATACCACGGCTAAGGTGTAACGGGATTATTCTGTTGAAGGAGAGGCGGACCAAAACGCAGCGTGGTTATTGTGATACATCTTTAATAAAGGATGAAAATAGAACAATATACAAAAAAAAGAAACGTGAAAAACCGAAAACAGCCCTATCTGGTGTAACAAACACAAAGACAGGAACAATCACCCACAAACCCCAACACCAAACAGGCTACCTAAATATGGTTCCCAATCAGAGACAATGACTAACACCTGTCTCTGATTGAGAACCATATCAGGCCAAACACAGAAATAGACAAACTAGACAGACAACATAGAATGCCCACTCAGATCACACCCTGACCAAACAAAACATAGAAACATACAAAGCAAACTATGGTCAGGGTGTAAGGGCTGTTCTTGAGGGCTGTTCTTGGCACGACGCAATAAGGCACCGAGGTGCCTTATTGCTATTATAAACTGGTTACCAACCTAATTAGAGCATTAAATATAAATGCTTTGTCATATCCGTGGTATACGTCTGTCAGCCAATCAGCATTCAGGGCTCGAACCACCCAGGTTATAAATTAATGTCCATACTGTGCCCGGTATGTGTATGGTGGATAGATGTGTGTATGGATGAAAATTAAAATATATATACAGTACCAGTCAAAAGTTTGGACACACCTACTCATTCAAAGGTTTTTCTTTATTTGTACTATTTTCTACATTATAGAATAATAGTGAAGACATCACATTTATGAAATAACACATGGAATCATATAGTAACCCAAAAATATTTTATATTTGAGATTCTTTAAGGTAGCCACCCATTGCCTTGATGACAGCTTTGCACACTCTTGGCATCGCCTGACTACTTTGAAGAATCTCAAATCTAAAATATATTTTGATTTAACACATTTTTGGTTACTGACTGATTCCATGTGTTATTTCATAGTTTTGATGTCTTCACTATTATTCTGAAATGTAGAAAATAGTCAAAAATAAAGAAAAACCCTGGAATGAGTAGGTGTGTCCAAACTTTTGACTGGTCCTGTACATAGACACACACTCACGGGCCAGTTTATTAGGTACACCCATCTGATCTGACATGCTGACGCGATGATATTACGCAATTGCTACAGATTGGACGGTGGTACATTCACGCTGCGAACAGCCCGTTCCATCTAATCTCAAAGACGCTCCATTGGGTTGAGGTCTGGGGAATAACCAGGCCACTCAAGTAAATTGAACTCGCTGTCATGTTCCAGGCGATGTTTTTCCACTCCTCAATTGTCCAGTGTTGCTGTTTTGTTTTTTTGCAGTCTTTTTCTTCCAATCTTTTGTTTACTAAGACACACTGCCTTTCCAGGGGTGTGTTTGTTTGGTACCGTGGAGAACGAGTGTGTGCCTATGTCTATTGACCAGAAAATTGTGTACATGCCTAGTTAGGATGTGGAGTGCTCACGGCGATGTTACACCTAAGCGGACACGGGCATACAATGATTATGCATATTGATGAATACAGTTCTCTCATTGACATGATGGCTCAGTGGGAAGGGCATGAAGGCAACAGTGACCTCCGTTAAGACGAGGTCTCAGCATGAACATATCTTCACACCATTTGAATACCAGAAAGCGTGGTTCTTTTTTACATTAACATGAAAGGCAAGAAAAGGTAAGACTGTATAGTTTGTGAACTTAATGAATGGGGAATCTGTGAGGCTTGGAATTTAAAAGCTAGGGATTTTGCAAGAACCTTAGTGGGGATTCTAGCAGTATATTATGCCATTATTTACCATTGCTTCTTCCCCATCTGATTACAGCTTGGCGGGTCTGTGTAGGTAGCATGTGTAGCTGTTGGTGTGATGGAGTGGCCAACTTGGCCAGTGGCCACCTATTCATTTTGCTGGAAAACCAAGGCCCCTAGCCAGATCATACCTTACTGTTCTTCTTACTTGACTCAAAGGCGGGCAGCGGGGCTGCCTAGTGCGTTGGACTAGTAACCAAAAGGTTGCAAGATCGAATCCCCGAGACGGGAAGGTAAAAATCTGTCCTTCTGCCACTGAACAAGGCAGTCATTGAAAATAAGAATTTGTTCTTAACTGACTTGCCTCGTTAAATAAAGGTAAAGTTTTTTTTAAATATGAAAAGGGCTACATCCCAAATGGCACACTATAGAGTACACTACTTTCAACCAGAGGCCAAGAGTAGTGCACTATATAGAGAATATAGCCTCAGACTCCCTGGCTATAGATAATTGCCAGTAGCTCATCCATCCATAGTTCTCGGCTGGCCTAGTACATCTCACAAAGCGCTCAAAGCTTTAACCTGTGATCTAATGACTTTGAAAATCCATGGAGCTGCTACCGTCTATGAGGGCGGAAGCTAAGTGAACTTGTATTGTTAGCTGAGCTGCGTGTAGAACTGTAGGGCTCCATAGAACTGTATCAAGCTGTGTGGGCCTCTCCAGTTAATCTTAACCACAGAGATGTGCTCTGGTCTCAGTCCAAAGTGATTGAAATCTCCTTTCTATTGTGTCGAGGAGGAAGCCGGTCTCAGAACCTAATTGGCGAGTTAATCTCATCAAGTTGGGTGGGATTTGAGGACTAATGCCCTGAGGGAGGGGAGAGAAATGGGGAAGGAGTCGGACCGCAACAAGACATTGGCCCAGATATTGAAACGCAATTAACACACTTTAACGCAGTCACGTCTGTTCTGTTCCTTCATGAGTCCAGTTTTAGCCGAGCGGTTAGAGGTGAGCCAGCAGTTGGAGGGTTGCCAGTTCAAATCCTTGGTCTGTTGGGAACAAATATGGTGGGAAGTGAGCTGGTAACTGGAGGGTTGTCTATCAAATCCTAGATGCCATTGCCTGCCGTTGTACCCTTGAGCAAGACACTGAACCTGTACAATGGGGCAAAAAAGTATTTAGTCAGGCACCAATTGTGCAAGATCTCCCACTTAAAAAGATGAGAGTTCTGTGGACAATAATTATTTGGTCAATAACAAAAGTTTATCAATACTTTGTTATATACCCTTTGTTGGCAATGACAGAGGTCAAACGTTTTCTGTAAGTCTTCACAAGGTTTTCACACACTGTTGCTGGTATTTTGGCCCATTCCTCCATGCAGATCTCCTCTAGAGCAGTGATGTTTGGGGCTGTTGCTGGGCAACATGGACTTTCAACTCCCTCCAAAGATTTTCTATGGGATTGAGATCTGGAGACTGGCTAGGCCACTCCAGGACCTTGAAATGCTTCTTACGAAGCCATGCTGAAAGACTCAGCCACGTTTCATCTTCAATGCCCTTGCTGATGGTAGGCTTTGTTACTTTGGTCCCAGCTCTCTGCAGGTCATTGGTCCCCCCGTGTGCTTCTGGGATTTTTCCTCAGCGTTCTTGTGATCATTTTGACCCCACGGGATGAGATCTTGCGTGGAGCCCCAGATCAAGGGAGATTATCAGTGGTCTTGTATGTCTTCCATTTCCTAATAATTGCTCCCACAGAAAGATTTCTTCAAACCAAGCTGCTTACCTATTGCAGATTCAGTCTTCCCAGCCTGGTGCAGGTCTACAATTTTGTTTCTGGTGTCCTTTGACAGCTCTTTGGTCTTGGCCATAGTGGAGTTTGCAGTGTGACTGTTTGAGGTTGTGGACAGGTGTCTTTTATACTGATAACAAGTTCAAACAGGTGCCATTAATACAGGTAATGAGTGGAGGACAGAGGAGCCTCTTAAAGAAGAAGTTACAGGTCTGTGAGAGCCAGAAATCTTGCTTGTTTGTAGGTGACCAAATACTTATTTTCCACCATAATTTGCAAATAAATTCATAAAAAATCCTACAATGTGATTTTCTGGATTTTTCCCCCTCATTTTGTCTGTCATAGTTGAAGTGTACCTATGATGAAAATTACAGGCCTCTATCATATTTTAAGGGGGAGAACTTGCACAATTGGTGGCTGATGAAATACTTTTTTGCCCCACTGTAAGTGTTTCCAGTTTCAGAGAAGTCCAGTCATTTCCAGTTTTTCAGAGAGAGTGCGTGCTACAGATGGGTGCTGCTATGGTGACCAGCGAGCTGAGATAAGGGGGGGACTTTACCTAGCAAGATCTTGTAGATGACCTGGAGCCAGTGAGTTTGGCAACAAGTTTGAAGCCAGGGCCAGCCAACGAGAGTGTACAGGTCGCAGTGGTGGGTAGTATATGGGGCTTTGGTGACAAACCAGATGGCACTGTGATAGACTGCATCCAATTTATTGAGTAGGGTATTGGAGGCTATTTTGTAAATGACATCTCCGAAGTCGAGGATCGATAGGATGGCCAGTTTTACGAGGGTATGTGTGGCAGCATGAGTGAAGGATGCTTTGTTGCGAAATAGGAAGTTAATGCATTCATCTTCCGATAGCTAGGTGAGACAACCACATATCACAGTTAGCTACCTGAAGATGAATGAACTAACTGTGATATGTGGTTGTCTCACATAGCTACCTGAAGATGAATGAACTATGTGAGACAACCACATATCACAGTTAGTTGAGACAACCACATTTCACAGTTATTAGTGCATTCATCTTCAGATAGCTAACTGTGATATGTGGTTGTCTCACCTAGCTATCTTAAATCAAATCCAGTTATATTTGTCACATACATGTTTAGCAGATGTTATTGTGGGTGTAGCGAAATGCTTGTGTTGTCTAGCTCCAACAATGCAGTAATATCTAACAAGTAATATCTAACAATATATACAATCTAAAGTAAGGAATGGAATAAAGAATATCAATAATTGGACAAGCAATGTCATAGCAGGATAGACTAAGATAGAGTAGAATAGGATAGAATACAGTATATACATACATATGAGATGAGTAATGCAAAATATGTAAACTGACTAGTGTTCTATTATTAAAGTGGCCAGTGATTTCAAATCTATGTATATAGGGCAGCAGCCTCTAATGTGCTAGTGATGACTATTTAACAGTCGGATGGCCTTGAGATAGAAGCTGTATTTCAGTCTCTCGGTCCCAGTTTTGATGCACCTGTACGGACCTCGCCTTCTGGATGATAGCGGAGTGAACAGGCAGTGGATCGGGTGGTTGTTGTCCTTGGTGATCTTTTTGGCATTCCTGTGACATCGGGTGCTGTAGGTGTCCTGGAGGGCAGGTAGTTTGCCCCGGTAATTTGGGCACCCTTTAGTGAGCCCTGTGGTTTTGGGCGGTGCAGTTGCCGTACCAGGCGGTGATACAGCCCGAAAGGATGCTCTCAATTGTGCATCTGTAAATGTTTGAGGGTTTTAGGAGCACAGCCACATTTCTTCAGCCTCCTGAGGTTGAAGAGGCACTTCTTCTCCACACTGTCTGTGTAGGTGGATCATTTCAGTTTGTCAGGGATGTGTACGCTGAGGAACTTGAAGCTTTCCACCTTCTCCACTGCGGTCCTGTCGATGTGGATAGGGGGGTGCTCCCTCTGCTGTTTCCTGAAGTCCAGGATCAGCTCCTTTGTTTTGTTGATGTTGGTTGAGAGGTTATTTTCCTGGCACCACATTCCCAGGGCCCTCACCTCCTCCCTGTAGGCTGTCTCATCATTGTTGGTAATCAGGCCTACTACTGTTGTGTCGTCTGCAAACTTCACGATTGAGTTGGAGGCGTGTGTGACCACACAGTCATGGGTGAACAGGTAGTACAGGAGGGGGCTGAGCACCCATTCTTGTGGGGCCCCAGTGTTGAGGATCAACAAAGTGGAGGTGTTGTTTCCTACCTTCACCACCTGAGGTCGGCCCATCAGGAAGTCTAGAACCCAGTTGCACAGGGCAGGGTTCAGACTCAGGGCCTCAAGCTTAATGATGAGCTTAGAGAGTACTATTATGTTGAATGCTGAGCTATAGTCAATGAACAGCATTCTTACATAGGTATTCCTCTTGTCCAGATGGGATTGTGCAGTGCGATGGCAACTGCATTGTCTGTGGATCTATTGGGGCGGTAAGCCTAAGGAGAAGGAGAGCACACAGTCCATGGTAGCGGGCCGAATCGGTGGCAGTGTGTTATCCTCAAAATGGGCGAAGAAGGTGTTTATATTGTCCGGAAGCAAGACTTTTCTGTAGACCCTGCCACATACGTCTCACATCTGAGCCGTTGAATTGCAACTCCACTTTGTCTCTATACTGACGTTTTGCCTGTTTGATTGCCTTACGGAGGGAATAACTACACTCTTTGTATTCCGCCATATTCCCAGTCACCTTGTCATGGTTAAATGCGATGGTTTGCACTTTCAGTTTTGCACAATTGCTGCCATCTATGTCATGCAGGTGAAAGAGGACCCAAAAGCGACTTGGCGAAAACAGAGTCTTTAATCCAGTAAAGTAAATACAAACAAAAAACACAACTTTCACTCGAAATGACGAGGACAAACTGGAGACTCGATCTTGAACAGCAGGTGAACAGCAGGTTGCCTCGGGAAGGCACTTGAACCAGACAGACTCAGACACCTGCTCACCACGCAGCATCTGAGGAAAACACGACACGACAGGGCGATACACAAACACAGCACGGTGAATTCTAGACAAGGAACCGACAGGACAGGAACGGAACACAAAGGAAGAAATAGGGACTCTAATCAGGGGAAAGGATCAGGAACAGGTGTGGGAAGACTAAATGATTGATTAGGGGAATAGGAACAGCTGGGAGCAGGAACGGAACGATAGAGAGAGAGAGAGCGAGAGAGTGAGAGAGGGAGGGGGAGAGAGAGGGATAGAAAGAGGGAAAGAACCTAATAAGACCAGCAGAGGGAAACGAATAGAATGGGAAGCACAGGGACAAGACAAGATAATAAATGACAAAACATGACAGTACCCCCCACTCACCGAGCGCCTCCTGGCGCACTCGAGGAGGAATCCTGGCGGCAACGGAGGAAATCATCAATGAGTGAACGGTCCAGCACGTCCCGAGACGGAACCCAACTCCTCTCCTCAGGACCGTAACCCTCCCAATCCACTAAGTATTGGTGACCCCGTCCCCGAGAACACATGTCCATGATCTTATGTACCTTGTAAATAGGTGCGTCGACAAGGACGGGAGGGGGAGGGAAGACGAACGGGGGTTCACGAAGATGTCCATCGCACAGCGACAGGATTGACGACCTGGGAGACACGGAACGGACCAATGAACCGCGGAGTCAACTTACGAGAAGCTTCGTAAGAGGAAGGTTGCGAGTGGAAAGCCACACTCTCTGGCCGCAACAATACCTTGGACTCTTAATCCTGCGTTTATTGGCGGCTCACAGTCTGTGCCCTGTAACGGCAAAGTGCAGACCTCACCCTCCTCCAGGTGCGCTCACAACGTTGGACAAACGCTTGAGCGGAGGGAACGCTGGACTTGGCAAGCGGGCCTCTGTCTGAAACGGCGTCTAACGGGAGGCCATGAATTCTGAATACATTCTCGATAATGAGTCTCCTTAGCGGAAGGAAGTTTAGCGAGGGAATGAAATGTGCCGCCTTAGAGAACCTATCGACAACCGTAAGAATCACAGTCTTCCCGCAGACAAAGGCAGACCGGTAATGAAGTCTAGGGCGATGTGAGACCATGGTCATGGTCTCCAGTCTGGGAGCGTGTCACGTCTGACAAGAGTGCCTGAACACCGGGAGACGGAACGGACCAATGGTCAACAGGAGGAGGTTGGAAAGCCACACTCTCCCGACCTTGGTCTGCGCGCAGTCCGAACAAGCAGCCACGAAACGGCGCGTGTCACGCCTCCTGAGTCGGCCACCAAAAGCGCTGGCGAATAGACGCAAGAGTGCAGTCTTCAGACAAAGGCAGACCGGGATGAGACCATGGTCGAGAAGCTGGGGAACTTGGCAGAGGAGAGCCCACTGAAGAACAGCCAGACGTCAGTGGAAACAGGAACGAAAAGGAGGTTACTGGCAGAGGACTGAAGAACAGCCAGACGAGTGGAAACAGGAACGAAAAGGAGGTTACGCAGTGTGCGTGAGTGCTTGCTTAACCTGTCTTTCAATTCCCCAGACTGTTAACCCGACAACACGCCCATAAGGAAGAATCCAACGAATAGAATGGGAAGCACAGGGACAAGACAAGATAATAAATTACAAAACATGACAATCTATCCACGTTTCTGGTTAGGGTAGGTTTTAATAGTCACAGTGGCTACCACATCTTCTATATACTTCCTGATAGACAAATACACTGATACGGTGACTGAGTTTGTTGGTCTAGGAGGCAACATGTAACATATCCCATTCCGCATGATCAAAACAGTCTTGAAGCTTGGATTCCGATTGGTCAGACCAGCATTGAATAGTCCTTAGCACAGTTACTTCCTGTTTGAGTTTCTGCCTATAGGAAGGGAGGAGCAAAATAGAGTCATGACCAGATTTCCCGTAGGCATCCCAGAAGTTGAAGTAGCAGTGGTCGAGTGTTTTACCAGCGTGAGTACTGTTAAATTCCCTAGCTACAATAACTACCGCCTTAGGATATGTGGTTTACAGTTTGCCTACAGTCCAGTGAAGTTCTTTGAGGGCTGTCGTGGTATCGGCTTGATGGGTGTCGTGTCTTTACTATCATTAAATTGAAGACTCCTGTAATTAGTGTTAGGAGATTACTGAATAATCATGTAACTGTAATTAACTAGGAAGTCGGGGCACCAAGGAAAGTATTCAGATTAAAGTTATAATTACCAATATAACCTTTCAGATATTTTTATATCTGATCAATAGTCTTCTGATTAATGATTTATTTATTTTACCTCACGTTTAGTCTCATTCCAAACGTCGTAAATTGTTGGTTATCTGCACGAACCCAGTCTTCACTATGAGTCATCCATACATCAATTGTCTTAAATAATGTATTGTATAAATATAATGATAATAAATATAATAATGTAACTAAGTAATTCACAGAAATGCATAAACAAATAAACATGGTAAATGTGGTTACATGAAATGTTAGGAAAATGTGCCCTAGTGGGCTGAACCCGGCATGGCGGCTTGTTAGACAAGAGAGAAGTGGGGGTCGACTAAGAAGTCACTACAGAGTTAATAATTATAACAATTGAAATGCTAATCCTTTACACATGAACGCTCACTCATTCGGGAACAATTGCAATCAAGATATATATTTATGCTCAGTGTGTCGTCTTGATCGCTGGTGAAAAGTCTTTCTTTTGTAGAATTGTCCGTCTCTCTCCCTTTTTCTCTCTGTCTTGGTTAGAGGGGACAGTTCAAAGTGACATTCGTTATAGGATGGATGTTTCGGCGGTTGTCGTTCTTCGCGTTCAATGATACCGAATTCCTAGCTGCAGACTAGTAATTAATATCAAATACTTGTTCTCATTCTGTCGGTATCGATAGTCTAAGAGTTTAACCACGTGGTGTGGTTAAAAGATTCTGCAACCTTTAGCCATCTCCTAATTGGGGTAAGCTCGGTCTACAACCTTTGTCTCCCTCCTAATGGAGAAAAACATGGTCTGGTGAAAATTTCTCAAAGTTGGATTTTATTCGGAATGGCAGGAAAGGGCTGTCCCAGGATGTCTGACCCTAACTGGGCTCAGGGGCGGTCCTCTGATTTAGTTAACTCCAATTCCCTTTTTGAGTTTTCCTTCATTAAACAGTCCAAAATCACATTGTAAAATTGTGTAAATTGTATCATACACACTCATTCATCTTATATAAACAGGGGCTATTATTGGGGCTATTATATAAACAGCGTTATGGTAATGTGGCCAAACCGTCTCCCATGAGCTTCCCAAGTTGTGATGAACGGACCAGTTCGTAGCTGGATATCTGAGACAACCACATATCACAGTTAGTGCATTCAGATAGCTAGGTAAGACAACCACATACAGTGCATTCAGAAAATATTCAGACCCATTGACTTTTTCCACATTTGTTACATTACAATTGATTCTAAAATGTATTAAGTGTACACACAATACCCCATAATTACAAAGCGAAAACAGGTTAAGACATTTTTGCAAATGTATTAAAAAATAAAATCCATTATTTAAATAAGTATTCAGACCTTTGCTATGAGGCTCGAAATTGAGCTCAGGTGCATCCTGTTTCCATTCATCATCCTTGAGATGTTTCTACAACTTGGAGTCCAATTGTGGTTAGCTAAAATTATTGTATATGATTTGGAAAGGCATACACATGTTTATATAAAGTCTAACAGTTGCATGTCAGAGCGAAAACCAAGCCATGAGGTTGAACAAATTGTCCGTAGGGCTCAGAGACAGAATTGTGTCGAGGCACAGATCTGTGGAAGGCTACCAAAAAATGCTTGAGCATTGAAGGTCCCCAAGAATACAGTGGCCTCCATTCTTAAATGGAAGAAGTTTGGAACTACCAAGACTCTTCTAAGAGCTGGCTGCCCGCCAAACTGAGCAATCTGGGGAGAAGGGTCAGGGAGGTGACCAAAAACTCAATGGTCACTCTGACAGAGCTCCAGAGTTCATCTGTGGAGATGGGAGAACCTTCCAGAAGGACAACCATCTCTGCAGCACTCCACCAACCAAGCCTTTATTATAGAGTGGCCAGACGGAAGCCACTCCTCAGTAAAAGGCATATGACAGCCCACTCTGAGTTTTCCTGAAGGACTTTCAGACCATGAGAAACAAGATTCTCTGATCTGATGAAACCAAGATTGAACTCTTTGACCTGAACGCCAAGTGTCACGTCTGGAAGAAACCTGGTACCATCCCTACGGTAAACCATGGTGGTGGCAACATCATGCTGTGGAGATGTTTTTTCAGTGGCAGGGACTGGAAGACTAGTCGGGATCAAGGGAAAGATGAACGGAGCAAAGTACAGAGAGATCCTTGATGAAAACATGCTCCAGAGCGCTTAGGACCTCAGACAGGGGCGAAGGTTCACATTCCAACAGGACAACGGCCCTAAGCACACAGTCGAGACAACACAGGAGTGACTTCAGGACAAGTCCTGAATGTCCTTGAGTGGCCCAGCCGGAGGCCAGACTTGAACCCGATCGAACATCTCTGGAGAGACCTGAAAATAGCTGTGCAGTGACTCTCCCAATCCAACCTGACAGAGCTTGAGAGGATCTGCAGAGAATTGGAGAAACTCCCCAAATACAGGTGTGCCAAGATTATAGCGTCATACCCAAAGGTGCTTCAACAAAGTACTGAGTAAATGGTCTGAATGCTTATGTAAATGTGATATTTCAGTTGCGAGAATTTAAAAACTCTTTTTGCTTTTGCATTATTAGGTATTGTGTGCAGATTGATGAAGGGAAAAAACAATTTAATCAATTTTAGAATTAGGCTGTGACGTAACAAAATGTGGAAAAAGTCAAAAAAACGTTTTGTAGAAATGCACCTGTATTGTGCTGGAGATAATGAAAATTAGGTTCAAAAGTAGTGGAATTGCCCTTTAAGCTTGAAGGTCCGCTCCATTTGTTATGTGTTGAGACGTTGGGTCTTTCACAGGACCGACATATAGGGGAGATAAAGGATGATGACGGAGGTTGATTAATTTACCAGTGCTCCTGTGACCCGGCTATCCTTCCATGGACTGATGTTTTTACACTGGAATACATTTCAAAGTTCATTTAACTGTCAAATAGGCATAATGTCTAACACATCTTTAGTTTTAGTAGCATTCTGTGACTGAAGTGATACAGTGAGACCAGATTTTCAGGAACACTTCTGTTATTTGTATATTTTATGGATCCCCATTAGTTCCTGCTAAGGCAGCAGCTACTCTTCCTGAGGTCCAGCAAAATTAAGGCAGCTTATACAGAACCAGTCAAAAGTTAGAACACACCTACTCCTTCAAGTTTTTGAAATTGTATTTGTACTATTTTCTACACTGTAGAATAATAATGAAGACATCAAAACTATTAAATAATACATATGGAATCATGTAGTAACCCCAAAAAGTTTTAAACAAATCAAAATATATTTGAGATTCTTCAAAGTAGCCACCCCTTGCCTTTATGACTGCTTTGTACACGCTTGGTATTTTCTCAACCAGCTTCATGAGGTACTCACCTGGAATGCATTTCTTTATAACAGGTGTGCTTTGTTAAAAGTTAATGTGTGGAATTTCTTTGCTTCTTAATGTTTGAGCCAATTAGTTGTGTGGTGACAAGGTAGGGGTGGAATACAGAAGATAGCCCTATTTGGTAAAAGACCAAGTCCATATTATGGCAAAAACAGCTCAAATAAGCAAAGATAAATGACAGGCCATCATTACTTTAAGACCATCAAAAAACCATCAAGCGCTATGCTAAAACTGTCTCTCATGAGGGCAGCCACAGGAAAGGAAGGTCCAGAGTTACCTCTGCTGCAGAGGATAAGTTCATTAGAGTTAACTGCACCTCAGATTGCAGCCCAATAAATGCTTCAGAGAGTTCAAGTAACAGACACATCTCAACATCAACTGTTCAGAGGAGACTGTGTGAATCAGGCCTTCATGGTCGATTTGCTGTAATGAAACCACTACTAAAGGACACCAATAAGAAGAGATTTGCTTGGGCCAAGAAACACGAGCAATGGACATTAGACCGGTGGAAATCTGTCCTTTGGTCTGATAAGACCAAATTTGAGACTTTTGGTTTTGGTTCCAACCGCCGTGTCTTTGTGAGAACGCAGAGTAGGTGAACAAATGATCTCCGCATGTGTGGTTCCCACCGTGAATTATGGAGGATGGTGTGCATTGCTGGTGACACTGTCAGTGATTTATTTAGAATTCAAGGCACACAACCAGCATGGCTACGACACCATTCTGCAGCAATACGCCATCCCATCTGGTTTGCGTTTGGTGGGAGTATCATTTGTTTTTCAACAGGACAATGACCCAAACCCTCCTCCGGGCTGTGTAAGGGCTATTTGACCAACCTGGAGAGTGATGGCGCTGCATCAGATGACTTGGCCTCCACAATCACCTGACCTCAATCCAATTGAGATAGTTTGGGATGAGTTGGACTGTAGCGAAGGAAAAGAAACCAACAAGTGCTCAGTATATGTGGGAACTCCTTCAAGACTGTTGGAAAAGCAGGCCAAGAGTGTGCAAAGCTGTCATCAAGGCATAGTGTGGCTACTTTGAAGAATCTCATATATTAAATATATTTGGATTTGTTTAACACGTTTTTGGTTACTACATGATTCCATATGTGTTATTTCATTGTGTTGATGTCTTCACTATTATTCTACATTGTAGAAAATGGTAAAATGAAAGAAAGAACCTTGAATGAGTAGGTGTGTCCAAACTTTTGACTGGTACTGTGATCGGCTATGAAAAGCCAACTGACATTTACTCCTGAGGTGCTGACTTGTTAGACCCTCGACAACTACTGTGATTATTGTTATTTGACCATGCTGGTCATTTGTGAACATTTGAACATCTTGGCCATGTTCTGTTATAATCTCCACCTGGCACAGCCAGAAGAGGGCTGGCCACCCCTCATAGTCTGGTTTCTCTCTAGGTTTCTTCCTAGGTTTTTCCTAGCCACCGTGCATCTACACCTGCATTGCATACTGTTTGGGGTTTTAGGCTGAGTTTCTGTACAGCACTTTGAGATATCAGCTGATGTAAGAAGGGCTATATAAATACATTTGATTTGATTGATTTACTGTACAATTTTAACATTACAAAACATTCACAGATTTCACAACACATTGTATGCCCGCAGACCCCTACTCCACCACTACCACATATCTACAGTACAAAATCCATGTGTATGTGTGTGTAGTGCGTATGTTATCGTGTTTGTGCCTATGTTTGTGTTGCTTCACAGCCCCCGCTGTTCCATATGGTGTATTTTTATTTGTTTTTTGAATCTAATTTTACGTCTTGCGGAATAGAGTTTCATGTAGTCATCGCTTTATGTATTACTGTGCGCCGCCCATAGTCTGTTCTGGACTTGGGGACTGTGAAGAGCCCTCCTGTGGCATGTCTTGTGGGGTATGCATGGGTGTCCGAGCTGTGCTCCAGTAGTTCAAACAGACAGCTCGGTGCATTCAACATGACAATACCTCTCATAAATACAAGTAGTGATGAAGTCAATCTCTCCTCCACTTTGAGCCAGAAGAGATTGACATGCATATTATTAATATTAGCTTTCTGTTACATCCAAGATGGAGTAGCAGTTCAGACGTCTTTGTCTTCGTCTTGTCCCGTCCGTGTATATATATTTTTTTCCTTTTGTATATATTTCGTATATATTTTTTTACATTTTAACCTCAATTTTAAAATACTCTTCTGGATCCCACCTCATCCAATATGGTATGGATATGCTATTTTCTATACTTTATAACTGGAACCCCCAACAGAAGCTAGCCAGTTAACTAGCTAATAGTCATGGCTAGCCACGGCTAGCGGTCATCAACTAACCATAGCCTGGTCAACTTCTGCCAGTCTGCACAGCACGTTTCAACCCAGAGCTTAACGGACTGCTCTTTCTCTAGTTTCTCCAGTGTCCTGTCGCAAGCTCTAAACCTTTCCACCTGGATCCTCGCAGCTAGCTAGCTGCTATCCGAGTGGCTACCCCCTGGCTAATGTCTCTGTCCCAAAGCAAGCACCAGTGAGCCTGGAACTAGCCTCGTGCTAGGCACATCCCCCGGCTAGCTGAAGAGGTCCATCAGCCACTCCTCAGGCTACAATACATATTTTGACAATTGGCCTGGACCCCTTTTACTGCTGACACGGAGCCCCGCCGATTCCACTACGACTGGTCTACCAACGTAATCCGCCCGAGGGGTGTCAACAGGCTCTTCTGTCGAGACTTCCCCTGAAGGCCCATCCACGAGCCTGCTAGCCGCGACCCGCTAGTTGTCCAGAGCATATCGGACTGCTAGCTGAAGAGGACCATCAACCAATTTCTTGGGCTACAATAAATATTTAACCAATTGGCCTGGACCCTTTTACTGCCTACACAGAGCCCTGCCAAACCAACACGACTGGTCTGCCGACATAACCGTCTGAGGGGGCTACAACAGACTTCTTCCGTTGCGACATCCCCCCTAAGGCCCTTCTGCTAGCCTGCTAGCCCCGGCCGACTATCTGTCTGAATCGCCGTGTCTCCAGCTCGCCTAGCCTCTCCCTGGTCCCTATGATCACTCGGCTACGCATGCCTCTCCCTAATGTCAATATGCCTTGTCCATTGCTGTTTTGGTTAGTGATTATTTTCTTATTTCACTGTAGAACCTCCAGCCCTGCTCAATATTCCTTGGCTAGCCCTTTTGTTTCACCTCCCACACATGCGGTGACCTCACCTGGTCTAAATGATGTTTCTAAAGACAAAATCTCTCTCATCGTCACTCAATGTTACCGCCACTGTATGCAAATCATACCATACCCTTGTCTGTACATTATGCCTTGAAGCTATTCTTCCGCGCCCAGAAACCTGTTCCTTTTACTCTCTGTTCCGAGCCTTTAGCCGTACCCTTATCATACTCCTCCTCTGTTCGTCTGGTGTTCCTCTGATGATGTAAAGCTTAATCCAGGACCTGCAGCACCTAGTTCCACTCCCAAACCCCAGGTGCTCTCTTTGGTTGATTTCTGTAACCGTAAAAGCCTTGGTTTCATGCATGTTAACATTAGAAGCCTACTCCCTAAGTTTGTTTTACCAACAGCTTTAGCACACTCTGCCAACCCGGATGTCCTAGTCGTGACTGAATCCTGTCTTAGGAAGGCCACCAAAAATCCTGAAATTTCCATACCTAACTATAACATTTTCTGACAAGATATAACTGCCAACGTGGGCGGAGTTGCATTCTACTGCAGAGACAGCCTGCAGAGTTCTGTCATACTATTCAGGTTGGTTCCCAAACAGTTAGAACTTCTACTTCTAAAAATCCACCTTTCCAGAACCAAGTCTCTCAAGGTTTCTGCTTGTTGTAGACCACCGTCTGCCCCCAGCTGTCCCCACACCATATGTGAATTGATTGCCCCCCATCTATATTCAGAACTTGTACTGTTAGGTGACCTAAACTGGGACATGCTTAACACCCCGACGGTCCTACAATCTAAGCTTGATGTCCTCAATCTCACACAAATTATCGATGAACCTACCAGGTACAACCCCAGATCTGTAAACACGGGAACCCTCATAGATATCATCATGACCAACCTGCCCTCTAAATACACCTCTGCTGTCTTCAACCAGGATCTCAGCGATCACTGCCTTATTGCCTGCATCCGTAATGGGTCTGCGTCAAATAACCACCCCTCATCACTGTCAAACGCTCCCGAAAACACTTCAGCGAGCAGCAGCAAGCCTTTCTAATCGACGTGGCCCAGGTATCCTGGAAGGATATTGACCTCATTCCGTCAGTAGAGGATGCCTGGTGATTCTTTAAAAGTGCTTTCCTCACCATCTTAAATATGCATGCCCCATTCAAAAAAATGTAGAACCAAGAACAGATGTAGCCTGTGTTTCACTCCAGATCTGACTGCCCTTGACCAACACAAAAACATCTTGTGGCGTACTGCATTAACATAGAATAGCCCCCGCAATATGCAACTTTTCAGGGAAGTTAGGAACCAATATACACAGGCAGATTTTTCAAACAGACATTTGCATCCTGAAGCACAAATTCCAAAAGTTCTGGACACTGCAAAGTCCATGGAAAATAAGAGCACCTCCTCCCAGCTGCCCACTGCACTGAGGCTAGGAAACACTGTCATCACCGATAAATACACAATAATTGAGAATTTCAATAAGCATTTTTCTATGGCTGGCCATGCTTCCCACCTGGCTACCCCTACCCCGGCCAACAGCTCTGCACCCCCCACAGCAACTTGCCCAAGCCTCCCCCCATTTCTCCTTTACCCAAATCCAGATAGCTGCAAAATCTGGACCTCTACAAATCAGCTGGGCTAGATAATCTGGACCCTCTCTTTCTAAAATTATTCACCACATATGTTGCAACTCCTATTAATAGCCTGTTCAACCTCTCTTTCACACGCTCCATTTCACTGGTCACCCCCCAAAGCGAAATAGCTCCGTTTAGCTTCACGTTTGGCTGAGAAATCGGCCGGAAATTGCGGTCACCACAATGCCGAAAAATATTCCAAATTAGCTCCATAATATCGACAGAAACATGGCAAACGTTGTTTAGAATCCATCCTCAAGGTGTTTTTCTAATATCTATTCGATAATATATCCGTCAGGACAATCAGTTTTTCACTAAGACCGATTGGAATAATGGCTACCTCTGTATTTTATGCGAGAATCTCTCTCGGAGCCACCATGTGACCACTTACGCAATGTGGCCGCCTATGGCTATTCTTCAACAGAAATGCGTAAAACCACGTCACAATGCTGTAGACACATTGGGGAATACGTAGAAAACGTAATCTCGTTGATGGTACATTCACAGCTGAATAGGGAGTCCTTGGAACGCAGCGCTTTCAAAACCTGGGGCAATTCCGGATTGGATTTTTCTCAGGCTTTTGCCTGCAACATCAGTTTGGTTATACTCATAGACAATATCTTTACAGTTTTGGAAATGGTAGAGTGTTTTCTATCCAAAGCTGTCAATTATATGCATATTCTAGCATCTTTTCCTGACAAAATATTCTGTTTAAAACGGGAACGTTTTTTTTCCCAAAAATGAAAATCCTGCAGCAGCAAGAGCTTTTAAGTGTTGCAGTCATTTCAGTCGCTGTAGTAGCTGACGTGTTTAGTGTTGAGTCATCCACATACATAGACGCACTGGCTTTACTTTTTAATTAGTAAAGATTGAAAAATGTAAGGGGCATAGACAGCTGCCCTGTGGAATTCCTGATTCTACCTGGATTATGTTGAAGAGGCTTCCATTCAAGAACATCCTCTGTGTTTTATTAGACAGTCAAGTCTTTATGCACAATATAGCAGGGGGTGTAAAGCAATAACTCATACGTTTTCCAGCAGCAGACTGTGATTGATAATGTCAAAAGCCGCACTAAAGTCTAACAAAACAGCTCCCACAATATTTTAAGCATGATTTTCTCTCAGCCAATCATAAGTCATTTGTGTAAGTGCTGTGCTTGTTGAATGTCCTTCCCTATAAGCATGCTGAAAGTTTGTTGTCAATTTGTTTACTGTAAAATAGCATTTTATCTGGTCGAACACAAGGGTTGGTAACAGGCTTATTGGTCGGCTATTTGAGCCAGTAAAGGGGGCTTTGTTATTCTTAGGTAGCGGAATTACTTTTGATTCCCTCCAAGCCTGGGGGCTCACACTTTCTAGTAGTCTTAATTTGAAAATATGGTAAATAAGAGTGGCACTTTACGGTCTTTCATAATTTGGTCCGATATACATGGATCGGTGTGTGTGTGTGTAGTGTCAGCGTTTGTTGCTGGCATGTCATGCCTAAATTTGCTAATCTTGCAGTTGGCAATATCAGTTGGTTTTGTGATGAATTCAATGAATGATGGAGCTGAGTTGGACTTTTTCCCCCAAAATGTAATTGAAGACGCTCCAAAGCTTTTTTACTATTATTCTTTATGTAATTTATCTTTGTTACGTAGTGTAGATTCATCTTCTTTTTATTCAGTTTAGTCACATGATTTCTCAATTTGCAATACATTCGCCAATCGGTTGTGTAGCCAGACTTATTTGCCATTATCACTTATCACTCCACCTTGTTTTCACCCTGAAGTTAGTCCTCACTGTGTGTGTGTGTGTGCGTGCGTATGCCTGTGTGTGTGTGTGCGTGCGTATGCTTGTGTGTGTGTGTGTGTGTGCGTGCGTATGCTTGTGTGTGTGTGTGTGAGCGTGCGTGCGTATGCTTGTGCGTGTGTGTGTGTGTGTGCGTGCGTATGCTTGTGTGTGTGTGTGTGCGTGCGTATGCTTGTGTGTGTGTGTGTGTGCGTGTGCGTATGCTTGTGTGTGTGTGTGTGTGTTTGTGTCTCTCTAATTGCCCTTCAGTACCTCAGCATGCTGCTATTTCTATTTCCTGAAACATCACACCATCTCAGATCTGCTCATAGCAATGCAGATTCACAGGAAAACTGCTAAACTTCACTGCCCTGTGTTTTGAAATAAGCTAAATTTGAGGAATATGCAAAGTATGCTAATCATGTAGAATGGGGAAGATTCATTTTCTTATGGGAATGTAGGCTTATTTGGTAGAATGGCTTAAGCAGGATACATATTGCATATTATGGCATATTGTAGACCCCATCCCCCCACCACATGCACACTCCTGCTCCCCTTCTCAATGACTCCAGTTGTTAGTCTGTCTGTCTGTCTGACAGGCAGTTAGGTTAGAAGCTGTGGGGAAAGTTAGGAGCTGTCTGCCTGACAGACGGTTTGTTTAGAACAATGTCAAAAGCCACACTTAAGTCTAACAAAAGAGCCCCCCCCAATCTTTTTATAATCAATTTCTCTCAGCCAATCATCAGTCATTTGTGTAAGTGCTGTGTTTCTTGAATGTCCTTCCCTATAAGCATGCTTAAAATTTGTTGTCAATTTGATTACTGTAAAATAGCATTGTATCAGGTCAAACAATTTTTTCTCTCCAAAAGTTTACCAAGGGTTGGCAACAGGCTTATTGGTTGGCTATTTGAGCCAGTAAATGAGGCTTTACTAATTCTCAGGTAGCG